>NC_044210.1:3552156-3814656 GCF_900880675.1 Sparus aurata | reverse complement strand
AGCACAGTAGTGCAATTGAGTATAATAGAGGCCTGAAGGCAGTGACTGTTATTATCAATGCAGTAAAGA
The DNA here is from genome assembly GCF_900880675.1 of Sparus aurata. NCBI lineage: Eukaryota > Metazoa > Chordata > Actinopteri > Spariformes > Sparidae > Sparus > Sparus aurata. Next base: position 3,814,587 of record NC_044210.1, on the reverse strand, counting down.
CCTTGAACACAACTTCTATGATTGGCCTGAGGGTGATAACAGACATCCAGACAGTCTAGATGATAAATTGGTTGCTGATGTATATTGAGTCAATATTGGCCTTTTGTTCAAAACAACATATTGGCAAATCAGGGTCACCTCTGATATGGTGGATTTGGTGGATGCAGTTTATCTGCTTATTATATATGTATTAAAGGTTGACCAAGAGCACAGTATAGTATGTATTGGAGTTTTATTCATGAAAAAAGGCAGCTAAGATCTAAAAAACAAAAAAGAATAAGGCAACAACTAAATTCATCATTACTATACCCCTTTAATCTCATATTTTATGTATACTCCAGAAATGTTATATTTAGTGTGCTTCTGCCCTCTAAATATCCCAACATGATGTTGCATCAGCTAGTTATGAATGTAACCACATACAATTTACCAACCATCAAAATGGACCCAGAATTGCTGCATTCTCAACAAAGATCTGTTTTGGGGTGCTTTATACGCTTCATTATTCTCATTATTGAATGCTATGTAAACTAAATGATGCAATGTGGCGCGTGACCTTGTTTCAAAACATTGATTTGTGTAAGCTTCAGCTCTGCGGAGTTCAGAGGTCAGAGGCAACAGATAGGTCACATGTCATTTCAATGAGCACAGCAGGGTGTGATGAGTCCTGTCCCAGCAGCAGCAGCAGCAGCAGCATCAGCAGTGTGCTGGCCTATTGATCCCATTTAACCCAACAGCAGCCATGAGGACTGCAGCAATAGCTAAAATAATGTCTATTATAATCTGTGTTCTATAGATTACATTTCAGTTCGTAGTAACCAAGAAATGGGCTCTTTTTTGTCTGAAAGGCTTCAGATAATCCGCTGATCTCGGATGACCGCAGATATCTGTGGTGCTAATGTAAGATTTACATATTGTATGTACAGTTGTGCCCATAATGACTCCACAATGCATCAGACTGTTAATACAACATAACCATTATAATTAAATCTTCAAATTTTGTTGAGTTACAATGGAGATAAGTTGATTTGGCTCCACCGCCTTTGCCACTTTGAGTCTTGGCCAACTTCCATGCCAACTGTCCAAAGTATACAAAAATGTATTTTTCAATTGGATCCTACTAAAGACATAAATATACCTTAAGTACCTTACAAATATATAGTTTGATTTGGGGCTGGGTGCCAGGCCTTAAATTAATATCAGAATATGTATAGGCCATATGGCCATATACAGTATATCTACACCTTGATATTTCCTTGATGTTTTAAAGCCTAGCTGACTTGACCACAGCATGACCACAGCATGACCACATCTTCTGTATCAACTGAAAATGACATCAAGCATGATGGATACATCACTTACTAATGATTGATTGGGACAAAACAAATGTATAAAACCAGAGTGTTAAAGTAAATGGCAGTTGCCTGACTATGAGTCTACATTGCTAACAGCTTTATCATACTGCACTCAAGCTCAGTGGCACTCACAGCAGGATGCTAACATGCCCATGATGACAAGGTGAACATGCAGATGTTTAGCAGGTTTACTGTTTACAGTGTTAACCATATTAGATTAGTGAATTGGCATGCTTACATTTGCCAATCAGCTAAATTAGCACAAACCAGAAAGAACGGCTGAGGATGATGGGAATGTTATTAGTTCAGCTGATATTAAGTCATAAACCAAAGTTTGTCCTGATGATTGCAGTAGATGAAATGTCCAAGGGTCAAGTTAGTCCATAGAAAGGGTCTAAAGATTCTCCAATTCCAGGACTCAGCGTGACATTTGATTTTTAAATTCGATTCAATATAAAATCAGCACTGAAGGCTCATATATTGTCATTTACATTTTCTTTTCAGAAAAAATCAGTAGTATAAGTATAAAGGTCCAATGTTGTCGGAGTTACCTTCGTAACAGCCAGTTGTTTGTCTTCATGCACACAGGATAAGTGGAAAGGGTAAGTCTGGAAATGTAGCTGCTAGCTAACAGTAAGCTAACTGTGTCGTCTTTGAAGTGTTTGTGAAGTTTTATTGTTTGGTGTGGTTTTTGCCTTTGAACACAGCCAGATGTGCACAAGTCTGCTGCATGGTGGGTACTGCTGATACTGCCTTTGAGTTTGATAATCGAAACTCAAAACCATGACACCCCTCATCAGTAGGCTTTACCCTCTCAGTACTATGAATATCTCTACAAAATGTCATGGCAACCCATCCAATATTTGTTGAGATACTACAATCTTGAACAAAGTGGCTAACCGACAGACCAACATTACCATCTCTGGAACCAAACTACCTGGAGACAAACCATGTTTGCCTATCACACTCATCATGACCTCAGCTTTAAAAGATGAAGTTGGTGAGTAAAACGTAATCATTAAGAATGATTGGACCAAAACTAAGTGTAAACCACAAAAAGAAATGCTAGAATGAAACACCCAGGTTTGTTAAGAACTACATTTTCCTCTGATGAGCTTCACCTTCCAAGGTTGAAACAATATTTGGGCAAATATTGAATCAAAATCCCAACACTGGGAGCTGTATTACGTGTGTGAAGTGCTCTGTGTACATATTCCATCTGCTGGTGTGTCAGTGGATGCTGTTCAGACAGGCACATTATCTCTCAGTCTACACACTCCAGAGATCCTGGCAGGCCTTTATCTGTCACCACAGCTAAACAACAGAAGTGTTTCTGCTGCTGTTTGCACTAAGAGAACAGGCAAAGATAGGCATCTGCTGCTGACTACAAATGCGGGTAGAGGTTGAGAAATCTAATCTCTCATGAGTGGGTGGGGGTGTCTCTTTGTGTTTTTTTTTGGGGGGGGGGGGCTTTACCACCACTCCAATCCCATTGGGGGCATCGTCTTCCCACTGTTAGATGAAATGGATAGCTGTGATTACGGCTGGCTGGAAACTACCCCCTCACCTCCCCAGCCCACATCCACCCAGACTGTACATCCTGCTCAGACTCCTCACCTTCCTGCACCTTCTGAGCTGGGCTGACAGCTTGGATGCAAAAGGTGGAGGTAGGCACAGAGGGGGTTTGGGAGTACTGAGACTTTGTATCTTTAGATAAAAAGATTGGTAGATAGAAACGTGAGAAATAAATAAGTTAGAGAGGTTGAAAAGATAGAAGCCAGTTTGAAAATGAAAAGTATAGGTTTTAAAAGGCCCAAATAAATGGCAATATTACATGACTTGTCGTCAAATTGCTAAGCTGTTTGCTCTCAGCAACAGGGGACACACATTACGAGATCACACAAGTGAGACGTGACCTGGGAATGGCGCAGTCCAAACAGTCTACGTTGTTTGTGCCGAAGAAAAGGAAGACAAAGAAAAGACAGGATGAATTAGGATGAATGGGCAGCAAGGATTAGAAACTAAACACACATTCTATTGTCTGTTTAACATAACTCGACTGTATCACAAAAATGCTGTTGGTGCTGTTATACTTAAGCTCTGACACATCCAATAATTGACGAGAAATGCATCACCTTGAACCTCACAGAAGGGTCCATTGCTTTTACAAAGAAATACCAAGGCACTACTTGTTTCCCAATGAGGCGTAAATGTCATGACTTTCTTTTTCAGGGAGGTGTGAAGACACAATTCTGCTAGCCAGTAAGAAGCCTTGTGTCTGCCTCTAGCCTTCACGGTCAAATGAGCAAGATAGCAAGTGCAAACAACACAGCCATTATATCCGTTAAAAGTTATATAGTTATATATACTTTAGCCTATGATACAGATCAACAGATGGACATGGCATCAGTAGAATCTCCTCAGACTACATCTGTTGTTACACCTCAAATGATAACCACAAACATTAAATATTACATTATTAGATAAAGCATAGAATTTGTTGCTTAAACCTTCAGCTATCTAAGATGTAAAACTTCTTATACATGTAGGCCAAGAAGGTCACATCTGAACAGGTCTTACGTTTGTCAGGAAATCTTGTTTCAGAGGATTGTCTTAGACTTAGAGGATAAAGGAAGAGTATTTCCTATAGAAATAGGACTGATGGTGAAACAATGCAAAGCATTTTACTTTAGAAAGGTTCTCTGTTGCACCATGTTCAAATAACTAATCCCTTTTCCTGGAGGAATCTGGACTGATAAAATAAATACATTTTTGAGAGACACTAAAATATCAAAAATATAAAAAAAAAGGTTTTTCCTGTTTAGTGTAAAAAAAAGAGAGATACGTAAGCATGCATAACTATAACAGTTATTTTTTTTCTAGATGAAAATACTTGCAAAATGTATCATAATTTCACAAATATTTCATTTGTTACATTCAAGTTAAATATTGTAATTACTAAATGTAACAATAGATAGAACTGAGGTATTAGTTCTGTAATTTCACATGGATTTCTTTGTTAATTGACAAAATTCTTGTATAATTAGGTTTTCACAACACAAATATTGAATGAATGTGCTTTTACTGATGTATTTCACAAACTACCTTCCAGTGAAGACACAATTTGATTCCACCTTGGACTCCATTGCTCTCTGGCCTTATTTTCCCATCATGCATTGTGCTGAGTAGTTTGTAAAGTTTACTCTTTTCTGAACTAAAATCCCATGTTACTTCTAGTTAGTGTTTGTAATGTGTGTTCAGAAAATCCTGACTTTTATTGATATTTGTCATTTTGTGCTGGCTTGTAGCCTTTACCATTAGTGAGGTTGGTGTTCCATGAGTAATGCATCATTCTGTAACATTTTCTACATAACATTATATAACATTACGTAACCCTAACCCTAACCCAACTAATAACAGCATTCTTCTGGAAATTCAGGCCTGAATTGTTTGTATTTTAACGGTGTTCAACCATTTTTAAAAGTAACTTGTTTGTACACGTGTTATTGTCCCTAATTAAACATAAAAATAAAAAAAAAAACATCCTGACCAAAGGACCCCTTGAACAACTATCTGGTTTCTCACCCAGAAACCCTTTTCATCTTCACAGCATCACTGACTTTAACACGCAGATAACTATTACTTCCATTGCATGCTCTGATGCTCCGATGCATGCAGTCGCATTATAAAGATGCAAGTAAACATGACAGCTCTGCACAGGCAAATTTGCCCATCAGCCTAAAACCAAGAAAAATAACAGAGACGGCTAAAAAAAAACACAACACAGCACATAGAAACTACATAGGAATGCTGACAAATTAACATTTTATAATACAGCTGAAATGACGGTGATTCTTCAGTGCTCAGTCTAACAACTGATGAACATGCAGGAGTTGAGAGGGTTGAGAGATGGGACAGTAGTGTACAGATGTGAAGGGCAGAGGACGAGGAAGAAGAGAGGAGGGAAGTGGGAAGGCGGGTGGTCTGTAGGGAGCTGACCTGAAAATAAAGAGGATCCGGGGTCTTCCCTCCAGGGTCTGATAGTGATATGATACCTCTAATTAGACTGCAGACAGAGCACTTTGTCAAAAGGCCGTGGGGGATCTCCGATTAACCTCCACAGTCAGGACTTTACACTAACGGCTAAGGACAACACATACTGGCCTTTATCAAAACTACGATCTCTGAGAAAATGGACTTCACTCCATCAGTACAGTTTTGTTCAGTACTATACTGGCTGTCTCTCTGAAACTGAGCCCTAACCCTGGAGAGTTTAATCCTACTCTCATGGTGATTATTCCACATTGAGAAACACTGGGCCTCATGCAAGAACATATTTGTATAAGTCTATATCTAAATCTCTCTGATGTTTTTCTGTCAGCTTTGCTCACTAAACTCTCTCAACAGCAGAAGCTTGTATATAGCTCATTTTATCCTCATTTATGCCACCTGTTCACTGGGAGGTGTGCAAACATAAGACTTGATCATTAGCATAATCCACGGCCCTGAAATTGCCAAATAGGGGGACCTGTTCCACTCCATTTGTGGGTAATTTTAGGAAAGTCAGCAGAGAACGAGAAAGACCCTGAGGCGGCTGTTGGAGTGAGCAAGTTGTCTTTATGTTTATGTACTGAAATATACTGATACAAAAACAACATAACAATAAAATAGTGTGACAATATATGGTGAACAGAATATTTTGTATTTGTACACAAAGTCTAGTCTAGTTGTTTTGCTCATTTTGTTATAAGTCCAAATTCATTCAGTTTAATGATGATTTCTGGGTTAGGGTTAGACAGACAGACTTTCTGTACATGATTTGTTTCACATGTCTGTGCCACTTCTGATTTTTTTGTTTTTTTATGAGAAAGTTGCCAAATGCCACATATTCTCTTAAATCACCTGTATGTGAGGCTGTACCAAATATCTTGTTTTAAAGTTCTTTTAAAGGATTTTTGTAGTGTCTTGTAAGCCTTGGCAGGGCGTGTCTTGTAAGGTGTAGGGTTAGGGTAATAAATTACAGTTCATTAATAAATATGATATTTCTTATTTGTAACAACTTAGGTAATTTACTATAATAGTGTTAGAGCCAAATAAGATTTGCTGTTATGGTGGTTAGAATTGTATAGTGCTATTAGACAGCAGGTTCATGCTTCACTGTGTGTGCACTGACCACAGTGAAAACATTATTTTTAAAAGACTAAACACCAACAAATACAGACTTGAATATGGCAGAATATTTCCATCAATACAACTGTCTTGTGAATTATATATATATATATATATATATATATATATATATATATATATATATATTATACTATTATAATATATATATTATACTATATATATATATATACATATATATATTATACTATAAATAGGTATCTGTGTACATTTTGTCTGATATGTGCGGATACTTTAACTTTCGGTTTTTATAAAATTAAATGCAGAGAATTTAAATGCAGAGAATATGTTCCCGGTTAAATGGTAAAAATGGTAAATTTCGGAGCACTGAAGTCATTTTGAACAATAAAGTTATTGTTAAACTGTTAAAATATCCTGCCTCTGTTACATGTATTTGTCGCAAGTGTTTGATAACCACACTTGACCGATAATTTGCAAAAAAAAAGATTGTTCTGTGTATAAAAGATATTGGTTGATGTATCAATATCTGACTTTTTCAGTTCTTAATTTTGGAATCAGCACCAAGAAGTCCTATCGACCTATCTATCTATCAGGCTCTAATTATATCTTTTGGAATTACTGCAAATGTTTGGATGCTTGTGAATGCATCCACAAGCTCACCTTCAGTTAGCATGCAATAGGGGCGGGCATACAGGGCTCCTGCTTGCTTGATGCTTTTTCATCCCCGTTTTACGTTAAGATTTTGAACAATAATCAGCAGATTAACTGATGATGGAAATGACTGTGACTTGCAGCCCAACAGAAATCATGTTCAGTGCTTCAAGACCAACTTGACTTCCATATGTAATTGAAAAATAGAAAATCAATTGCCGTCTGAAAGGAAAGAAAAACACATTCAAAACGGCTACAGCACACTTTGAGAAATAGAACTGATGTTAAAAGACAGTGAAAAAAAATCTTCTTGATCTATTAGTGCTTTCAGGAGATAAATGATTTAACGAGTGTACTTATCAGAGACAGCACCAGCCTCAGTGTCTTTCAGTAGAAGCAGGGAAACACTGATGCAGCTAAATCTTGATTTCAAGCATGAGCTAAATTTATACCACGCCTGCTCTATAAATAGCAGCGGGCCGTTGTCTGGTGAGGCTTTGTGCAGCACAGCGTGCTTTGCAACTATGCTCATATCCATCATTCCCTTCTTCAGACACATCAGCAGTCACAGAGATGCTACCACTGCCCTCCATCCCGTTGATTATCTCTTTGTGTCTCACATTTCTGTGGCAGCCGTTTTAAGCTGCTGGTCCAAAGCTGAAGGAGATGTTCCAGCAGCCTTAATTAGAGCCACAGAAATCCCCCAAAATCCTTAACTGTGCTCTGCTGTGGAGCGGCTGTAGCAGGAGAACAATTGTAAGTCTGACACACCACCTAGTGGACAGAGAATGCAATGCTACAAGACGATCCTTGACTGTGTCCCAGTTACACTCTGCTTATCAATTGTAAGCGCATGCTCATTATGCAGTGTGCTCACATTTGATCAGCACACATACTGCATTGTTTCCTGTGAGAACACTAACAAAATCAAAACATTGCAAAGAAAAGAATACACAGACAATTTTACTTCTCAAAACCAAGCTTTTTCTCTGCGTTGTGGCATTGTTGTATTGTTTACAATTATATTCAGAAAGACACATGCACCCTACCAAAAGAGACCACCTCTATCTTCTTCATCACATAAATGATTGCATATAATAAAACGTTCATGTTTAGAAACAAAGAACAGAAAGAACAGAACAGTAAAACGGTCCCTTTGTGTTTGGATCCCAGGCTTTTAATGTTCTTGCTTGGTGTTTTATTTGGAAATTGTACCCAGATGTGTCTCATCCTGCTTTTCAGTTCGTCCTGTGTGTTTTTGTATTTGGGTCCTCATCTTGTTTAACCGTAACATATAACAAAACAAACTGACCAAGATGGACCCAGCAGACGACAGCACCCAGTTTCTAGACATCCGGGACAATTTGTGGGGGGGTTCTGAATGACAATATGGACAGGGTGGAGATGCTAGAGGCTATTTCCATATTTGAATAGGAACTATTTGATAAACCTTGGTTAAAGGAAGTTCCAGGTGCCGTGTGACTAATTTACGATTATATAATTACATTTCATAATTTCATATTGTACAATATTATGTTTATATGTATATACTAGTCTATTCTATTTCTTACCTTTTTATTTCAATATATTGTTTATTCTTTACTATTATTGCTGTTTTTTTGTAATATAACTGTCCTTTGCCTGCTGTGGCAAACAAATTTCCCCATTTTGCAGGACAATAAAGGAATTCTGATTCTGATTTCCACAGTGGAGATGCAGAGGAAGGCTTTGTTTGACAATCGTCAGGGCACTGATTCCCATGTATCTGCTAGCCATCAGCCTGATTGCCTCTTGTCAGCTCCAGACTTTTCTAGCTGTCAGCCAGCTTGCCTCCTGTCAACGGCAGGGTCTGCCAGTCGCCAGGTGTCTCCGTTTTTGGGAACCATCCTAGTTTACAAGGTGCCCCCTCAAGAAAGCGACGTCCCCAACCATGTCCTGGCTCCCGGACATCCGGCTCCCTGATCTGCTGTTCCTCACCGCTGCCCGGGGACTCGTCTTCGCTGCTGCCCAGCGCTTCAGCCCAAGCCCATGCCTCAGCCAAAGTCTGGCTACCAGCCCAAGCCTCAGCCTCAACCCCAGTTTCCCATCTACCAGCCTCAATTAAATTCCTTTCATCCAAGGTCCAAAACACCTTACCACCAGCCACTGCCTCCGCCTGGCCAATACCAGCCAGTGGTTCTTCGGTGGCGGCCCAACCAACCCTGGTGTTTCTCCATCAGCAGTACGACCAAAGACGAGAAGTCATTGCCCTGGAGCAAGTGAAAGGCACTGCTGAGAGCTTTCTTAATGAGAGGGTTTTGTACAGCCAGCTAATGGTGTGTATAAAGGTTCAAGACACGGGCAAAAAACCCTGTGCTCACAGAGCTGAAGAAGGAGCTATAGTTAGCCAGTGAGATCACAGAATTGCTCCAGAAGCAGATCAGCATCTTGTTGGATCTGAACTCTCTGAAAGAGATCAACACTCCGCTGCTTGCAGACTATCGAGACAAGTGTGACGCCATCAAGCTCACCTTCAAACGCTGGGAAAGGCGGAAGACAATGGACGAGATGAAAGACTTGTTACCACTCAGAAACTTGCAGGTCAGATCAGGAACTGCGATTCCAAGCTGCAACTTCTGTCTGCACATCCTCAACCAGACGCCAAGGCCCTGCCCCACATCAGCCTCATGCTGGAGAAAAACGACCTGACATGATGACCTGACATAACTGGCATCTGGTCTTCAACCAATACATAAGCCCTGCCAGTGTGAAATGCGGCTGATGCAAAGGCATCTGTTGAGACTGGAGAGTGGACGTGCCACAGCCTGCACTACAGTTACCTGCACCACACCACTGCGGTCAACAAGGCCAGGCTATGCAGAGGTTTGGGCCCTTCCATCCAGCATTGGTACTCTACAGCAGCCTAGTGGTCTGTGTGGTGTGGTGTCCATTTTGTGTTGCAAAATAAAGCATAAAAATCTTTCAGCATAAAGAAATGATGAGATAATTGCTTTAATGCCTCTAACCTTTAAAGACACAGATTATAATGAGTACTACCATTGTGTACAAAGTAGAAGTGTGTACCTTTAATTTGAATTTTGTTTATTTCTTATCCGTGTGTATCATTGGTTTATTTGTATGACAGATGTGATTAACCATGATGTCCATTAAGTGTCTGTCTATCTTTCTGTCCCCCTGGAACAGCCACAGCACAGTTGCACAACTTTAAGCATGTTAAGCATCCGTCATTAAACGGTAAGGAAGGATTATCACACAAACTAGAGCAAGTCTTACCTTTCTGAGCAGGTATGGGTACATCTGGGGGTTCCTCAAACTTCAGTGTCTGTACCAGGGCCTCTGGAGTTATTTTAGTGCCAGCAAAGATGCCACTGGGGAAGGAGCTCTCTGCCGCAGCCTGACAGGATATAGATCGGAAGTAAATAAGCACTCGTAAACACACGTGTGCCACACATCAATTCTAAAATTCCTCCATATCGGGTACTACAGTTTTAGATTGTATCCCCCTTCTTAAGTCTCGTCTAAAAACAAGCAGGACTTCAAAATAAAGCTCTACTTTTACAGAGTAAAATAACGGAATGGCTCCTATCAATCACTGCCCACTTGGTTAATGAACATTCAACATCACATGCCCTTTCGTTGTTTATTCCACGAGTTCTTCGCACAGACCTGTTTGACATTATTCCAGGAGTCCTGCTTTTCCTTTTCCAGAAGTGGGGGACTTATTGTGTGCAGTCCCAACACAGGAGGCTTCAGTAAACTCTGAGGGAGCGCTGTGTCGGGGGGCTGTGTGAGGCTGCTCGGCCTGTCAAGCTTCACTGCCTCCTGGTGAATCTTCTGACGGACGTGTTTGATCTTTCCCACCATGTTAATGAAGATTAGTGGAATTTATATTCAATTAAATCTAATGTATCACACACACAAGCAGTCGTACTGCTGCGCCCCGGTGTCGACGGCGTGTAATGTTATCAAGTCAACTACACAACTACCGGAAGTGATTCTTGTTAGCTTTCAAATTAAACAACATATTTCTTTCTTGGGTGTTTATGACTAGCGTTTTATAATACCGTGGTTTGAATATGCATATCCACGAGAGAGAAGTCACTCTCTAGCTGTTTGTTATTTCTCTTTGCTCATTCTTTATCGGCCCCACGTGTATGACATCATATGTAGGCTAATTTACATGGCTAACGTTAGCTATCCCTGCAACTTACTTTATTTACGCGTTTACTGTAAATGTTTTTGATAACTTTACTGTGTTCTCATTTCATCCACTTCTGAACTTTGAATTTCTTTGAATATATGTATACTCAACACCTTTATAGCGTTAAAAAGTGTTAGTCTGAAAGAAAATACCAGAAGTGCACGTTTCTACTCCGGGTAGCTTGACATTGTTGACATGAGAAGCGTGACTGGTGTCCCTGGTTAGATGGTCGGTAGAAAACCGGTTATAACTAAAGTTCCGCATGCTATTTCCGCTGTCAAACGTGGTAAGCTTTCAATTGCTTAAAAAAGTAATAAACCAGATTAAGCTGCACTTGCTGACGCTATAAAACAGTAACGTAATTACTTATTACTATGTTATAATTGGTAGCTACTATACAATATGGTTATGTCTCAAAATACATTTGTTTAAGTGATAAGGTTGGAAAACAACTGGACTGATTTCTTTGTTTGCCCAACCTCAATCAGCATAAAGAGAAATAAGCCGATCTATGAGGAGAACAAAGTAACTGAGTAGAGTCATACAAGAACATCAAGACAATATTTATGTGGGCACCAACTCACCAAGTTCATGTCATAAAACATTTCCCCCAAACAGTCTTTCTTTTTGTGTGAAGATTTAATTTATGCTTATTCTTTGGGTGCTATTTAAGTTTCACCTTTTTTTTTTTTTTTTTTTTTTTTTAAACATATATTCATGTAAATACTCTTGCAGAAAGTTGTACAGTGATCAAATAATGCATTAGCTAACGGAAGAATCGTTCATTTTCCAAATGTATATTTCCAATAGTATTTACTATCTTGCAACCAAATATTGATTCGGTGTAGCCTAGTGCTGTATCGTGGGCTTGTTTCAGTTTCTTGAAGATGTTTCACTTTTTGTCCAAGAGGTTTCTTCATTTCTATAAAGAGATACAGATATATCTTTATATATATATATATATATATGTAAAGTATATCTTTATATACTTTACATTTGAGAGGTTGGCATTATACAAACAAGTAGCAGGTAGCACATACAGTAGGTTTCTCTGTGTACAGTGGTCAGATATTTGGGTAAGTTAATGCATGACTGCAAATGTTGTCAAGACCCAAGGCCACGATTGCACTGTATGGTAGTATAAGGAATAACAGTATATTGTTCATCCCTCAGAGGTGTGTACACTTGTGTTCAAGAAAGGGCAAATGCCTGGAGAGATTTTAGATTTTAAATCATTAATAACAAACATGTCTGAGGTTTAAACCCCAATAAGAGCGTCCACCTCAATGATAATGAAGGATAAGACTGTGACACCATTAAGTGAAAATCATATTTATTTGCAGGTAGATGTGACAAATGAATATGAGGTTTTCTACAATATAAAACAAGCAACTAGTCATTTAAACACTACACTGTGCCATACTGTACAGTACATATTAATGTTTGCATGAATACAAAAATAGACATATCAAAACACATTTAGACAAATGGGTAATATTTACATACCACAAAAATAACATCAGATGACACAATATACTCTTGAGTACTCGTGTTTTTCAAGCTAATTAAGAGAGCTTAACACAGTCACCTTTTTCTTTTATAAAAGGGTGACGTGCAGAAGAATCTCGTGTTAATAAGAGCAGAAAAACAGCCAAAAGTGAAATGTCTGATGAATGTCTAACTGGGAACAATAGGAGGTGTCACAATGCCCTGACCTTCGACCTCCTGTCGCTCCACTGCAGCTGCTCAGTGGACAGAAGAAAGTTGTGGTTATTGATAACAAAAGTGTGAATGTAGGATATTGAAGCACACCTCCCCAGTATTTGAGCAGTTCTGTGTCATCTGATTCAGAAGATAGAATTCAAAATCAACTCGATCTCTTTTTGAATTTTCAAATGTAGTGCTTCAGTTCTCGCTGGTACAAACATCCCCCGTTGCATTTTGCCAAGCATCGCTCTATCCATGTGGCTACAGGAGAAGGGAGTTTTCCGTGTTGACTGGAGCGAAAGTGACAGTGTCTATGAAGTGCTGTTCGCGAAGAAATACTGACAGAAAATAAACATCCTGATTAATGATTGGTGGCACATTCTTCTCTACAACACAATAATCAGCAGTTTTTGTGCTACAGACACAGTACACCAAACATGAGCAGCAAGGTTCAAGTCAATCACAGGAACTAGTTGCACACACAGTGAACAAAACAAAAAACATGCATATCTAATATACACCTAACAACCACTAAACATTTGGCGTAATATTTTTCACATCAAATAAGTATAATATTAAATGCTATCTTAGGAACTATGAGAAAGGATGCTACTGTCATCACTTGATAGTAACTACATGCTGAGGATGTTCTTTCCAACAGTGGATGAGGAAGCTGAAGATGGTTTATTCCAACTCCGTGATCCTGATGTGTACGAATAAGGAGGAAGGCGGAATACTGGTTCCATCTTTGGACAATAAATGAATGTGACGATAACCTGAGAATGCAAAACAGAAAATATTTATCTCAGACTACTGAGGAACAGTGCACAAAGTCAAACACACAGACGTCGCAGCCTTCTGCGTCAGCATTTCTGTAAACCAGCGATGCGTTCAAATGCGTAAAGCTCCACACACCATACTGACATTTCTACAACACATATTACAAGTTATGAGCTGACTTTCATTTCGACAGGTGGAGGGGAAAAGTAGTGGAGTTACACGTGAGAAGGCTGCCAAGCCAGTGACCGCAGTTCAAGACTGTGTTTCAGCACTCACAATTTCCCTTCATCTTTGTAGCAACAAAGTGAAGATATTCATGACGAGAAATTGGGACATTTTCCAGCTGTGTTTGTAGGGCCCAAACAGGTATATGAAGCAAAACATAATCTTTCCCGATAAGTGTCACTCTGCCCACTGTGTTCAGGTTATGTATGAATAATTAATGATAGGCATCCTACATTTTAAAGGGCATTTGACCTCACAGAAAGTAAAAACATAAGAACATAAGAGCAGCACGACCTGTGTGCCATCTAGTCAGACATCTCTACAGCTGATATCTCTGCAGTCCAGGTGAGTGGAAATGATATGTATAATATGTTTATTTGATTTTGGGGTGAGCTGTCGCTTTAACTCCTTGTCTTCAGCCTTACCTTGCTGCATGCAGCTGAGAGGGAGAGTAAACTGCCCCACAAAGTCATTTTTGGATGTCTTGTCATAGTCCTCCACTACAAAGCGCACCATGGCCAGCTCTGGAGTGTGGATGGTGAAGCGCAGAGTGTCATACCACACAGGGTTGAACCCTGCAGAGAGGACAGAAGGTGTCGGCACGCTTGCTGCTAAGAGACAGATGTTCATTCTGTGTGGGGCTAGGACCAATCTGACATATTAACATAAACACATCCTGTCCCTGCAGCCAATACATCATTGCCTCCTTTATTTATTCCTACAGGGTGAGCAGCTTCTCTTGTACCATTGTTCTCGATGTATCTGGTCTCCTGCTTGGCCTGGTCCATAGGAACCCCGTGGATCTCCACTCTGACCAGAGGATCCACTATAGAGTCTTCTTTGATGTTGACTTTAGGCAGCTGCTGACCACTGATCACCTTAAACACAAACATACAGTGTCCCAGACAGAAAAATGATTGAATGAGGAATACGTGTTTTCTTCCTTCCTTTGGGGTGTGTACCTGTATAGTGAGGACAACAGGCTGGTAGTGATCATGTTTTTGGGGCGTCTCAGGGTCAAATCCTTTCTCGGCCTCTGTCATGAAACTGGGCTTCAGGACGTAGCCACAGTTGCCATTCTGACTGAACAGTCCGTCGTTCAGATCCATCCCTTCCCCGGCAGTCTGGAAGTTCAACGCAACTGAATGGAAAAGAAAATAAATTTTAGAAGATTTACTGTTATTGCTTGTTTATAAATTTAGATTCTCAACATACCAAGTGAGGCACTTTGAGAGGCGAATGAGAAAAAAAATGTGTTAAAGCTGTTCGCTGCCCTTTACATTTTAACATCAGTACCAATAACCTATAAAACATGACCTCCCTGCTCGTCTCAAGCGAGACTCGGTCTACATTAAACTCAATTGGCAGACACTGTGGTCCAAAGAATATTCCAATAGTGAGAAAGAAGTAGATGTTCACCAAATTTCATAGTATTACCTTTTTAAACAAATGACTTAAGGCATTTTCAGTTTTACTCAGGATGTGACTCACCACCATCTAGTGGTGGATGACATTTTCTGTCTGAATGTTTGGTTGCTTTGTGATGCTTTGAGTTTAATTATCTACTTTTTGTCACTATTCTTACATTATCAACCAGCATTTATTTAAATTGTAGCCCAATGCAGCATTAACAGTGAAAACCATGCCACAGAAATGAAAATGATTAAAGAAAGGAGTTATAAATGGCTGCTTGAGATAAAGTCAAGTCTGTTTTTCAGTTACAATCACCGATTTGGCACCCAGTATTCCACATTTCCTGAGGATTGAAATTGGAGGAGTCAGTTCGGAAGCCACTGGGATAAACTCTGGTCAGCTGCCGCGAGTTATGGTGCACAAATTCGGGCCCTAAAATGGAGATAATATCAGAAATATAATTAAGGTTGACACGTAGGGCGTATCCAAAGCCCCTGAGTGTCAATCATAAACACAGTGACATTAAGTCTATTTCCTACTGAAAATTTGCTCCTAATTAGTATCAACTGCTTCACTTTAAATTTAAAAGTAGTCAAACTTTAACAAAATATCTGCTGGTGATAGAACCAAAAACCTCATGTAAAAGATGTCAAATGATACAAATATATATTGACATAATCTTTCATAATCCATTAACTCTAATGTCTGAGGCAGACAGGAACGATACGATGGACTCACCAGCCTCTCTCAGGTGTTTGCGGGCCTTGGACTCTGTGAAAGAGGCCACCTCATAGAACTTGGAGTGAATGCGGGAGTGTTTGAAGCTACTGAAGTGGACGCTTTTGCAGTAAACGACATAGTCCGACAGTTCCTTGGAGAGACGCTGCTTTGACCTCTGTGGAGGTAAGAAAATCAAGGATGAAAAGGTAAGACTGATAAATACATAGACTAATATACGTGTGTTTTAAGGTAATTACGTCTCGCAAATGCAATCAGTACATTGTGCTTGGGAACAATGCAAGCAAATTTAAATATTGCCATGTCATTGAAGAGAGAGGAAGGCTATTTTGTATAGTTAATGTTACAATAAAGAACAGGGCAAACATATTAAAAGCTCTAGTCAGCCAAGGTTCAGCTAGTACACCAACACATAGAGGACCTAAATGTAGCGACAGGCAGGCAGTTTTATTTAAAGGAACTTTACTACCTCACACTGCAAAAAACAGAAGCAATACAGAGATTAAAAGGAAGCTGACTGGGTTACATTCTCGTTTTAGTGTATATACATTTTAAAATGTTTTCCACTTTCACAAACTAGACCTCACCACTTTATATTTATCTATGTCACTGCTAATGGTAACGTATGCCTAATCCACCACGATTTGCTGATGTTTCACTGACATATTTACGTAACGTGCTACTGGAATGCTTGTTACACAGAGCCATCTGAGAAGTCGCCCTTAGAAACCGTCACTTAAAAAAAAAACAAGCAGTTTTTGGAAGAACCATTTGTCTGTCTTTCACAGCCTAACCTCAAAGTGAGCACTGACACCAACTAAAGTCTCGCTGAAGCAAGTCAAGATAAGAGCAATAACAACTTCTCCATCCTGACAAGATTCACTGCTGTTCTTAACTCCTCTGTCAAGAAAAAAAATATTCTCTATATTATCTATGCTTAAATCTTTAAGAGCTGACATTGTTGTTTTCAAACAGACAGATGGTGGTGGCCATCACACCTTAATCAGGCACGTAGCTGCCAAGAGGATGCTGATTGGTCCAGACAAGTGTGGTGTGGTCAAAAGCACATGTCATATGAGGAACAGGCACATACCCATTGTTATAATAAAACAATAAACAAAAAATACAATTTGACATGAGCCCTATATTGGCGTACAGTATACAGCCAATTAGCATTACTGCTCAAACCGAGACATCCTCCCAAGTAGAACAACAGTATCCCAAAACCAAAACATGTTTACATTCAACTGACGAAGCCCTCTATTATAACAGGAGCAGAGTAGGAGGTCAGACGATGCTGTTATAATGCTACAAAGTCTGCTTTGGTGGGAGGTTGGAGTGGACAAAAGTGAACACATTTTGACTGTAACATGGGAGACTGTTGTTCTTTTTGTATTTCTTACTTCAACCTGTAAACTGCAGGGGCTAGAAATCCAACCACCAACCCTCTGATTGATGGACGACTGCTCTAAGGCCTGAGCCACAGGGCAACCTATTTGAATATGTTGCTACAATGCAATGTTCTCATGGGAAGCCTTGGTTCCTGGCATTCAAGTGCGCTACTTTGACACACACCACCAAGTACACCTCCTCACGGCAACAGCACTCCGTGATGGCAGTGGCCAACGGAGCAAGACAATGCTCTATCATACACGTGGTATCTGTCAAAGAGCTCAAGGCAGGCCCCCTAATTTCATATATGCAATCTGATCAAGAATCCAGGGAATGTGCTGGAACAAATCCAATCCATGGAAGCCAATTCCCTGATGTCAGAAACCAAAGAACACAGGTACTGTGTCCTTGCATCTACAGGTAAGTAGTCTGATCCACAATGGGTCCTCCATGGATTGGACTTGTTCCACAGATGCTCAGTCCAATTGGGATCTGGGAAATCCAGAGACCAAGTTGATGCCTTGAGCTCTTTGTCACATTTCTCAGGGCAATCCAGAGCAGTTTTTCTGTTGTGTGACAGGGCGCACTGTCCTTCTGGGAGGACTGTTACCTGTTAGTCCTTTTAATGTTGTGGTGACTGGTGCATATACCGTGGAGCTACTGAGTTGCTGGATGAGCAGGTTCAGATGACTGGCGAGGGCCAGAAACTGTGGATTAGCGAGGTCTGAATAGATCTGTCAAATGTTTGCAAGGACTAGAAAGGATTTGTCAGGGGACGGGGGATAGAGTAAGTGCCATTAAAGCATTTGGGTCATTTATTTGGCCATTTTTGTCTCGCTACCTTTCTAGCACTTTCTAGGAAATTGACTCCTAATCCTTCTACAAAGCTCTAAATTGTTGATTTTCCAATGGGGGAGGCGGTTATTAGACATGTTAGACCTACTTGAATGGCTGAACAACATGGAGATGTGTATAAAAATTCAAAGGCCTGGGGTGGGGATCCCAGGTCCTTGGATTTCAAGGAGTACTAAGCCAAAGGTGACTGAATTATTCTGCTTTAGACTTGAAGATGTTTCATCACTCATCCAACTGGCATATCACTTCTTCTGATGGGTAGGAAGATGGCCAAACCGGATAATCAAAGACGTATTTAAAGCATTTTCGGCCATTAACACATTGAAGTCACATGAGGCCTAATGAGGTTGACCCATGAACTGACTGTGAGCTGACTATTATTTCATTCACTACCACTTGATAGGGTAAACCCTTGTGATGCAAAGGAATCCTGCCATGGGTGAAAGCACCTGGCATATTGAAACCTTGAGACAACCCCCTTTTGAATTGTGTAAGTGATCCTCGACTACAGTGCCAAGCAGGAGCAGGTGTGCTGCCAAGGTAGCTTCCATGACTGTAGAAACCAGAGGTGTGGTGGGCCCAAACACCACGACGGCAGTGAAACCTGCCGGGCACTTGCATACACGCCTGCCTGCTTCCACATGAAAGCTGATCTGGCTGGTCTACCCGGGCTTCAGAGCGTCACCCCTATACACACACACTTCTAGACACTCCATCTACCAGACAGCAAGACACCCATCTCTCCAGACACCTAAACCATCAACAGAGGCACCGTCGAGCTCACATCACTGCCAAACTCGATGCTGGCCTCACCTCTGCTGACCGCGTTGACAGGAGTCCCAGTGTGGCATTTCATGCTTCTCAAATGCTTATCAATAAACATGACTCTAAGTGCCCAATGACTCCTTTACACACTTAGTTTGCTGCACTGGACACAGATGCACAGTCATGATCAAAGGTATCCTCTAAAGCCTGTAACGTCAGTATAACATACAGTATGCTTGGCAATCAGGGTTAAAAAAAGAAGTAGTATGTATATTGTTACATTATGTTCTCTATGATTTAGTGATATGAACACATAAGGACAAAGTCTGGTTTTGGGGGCGTTGATAGGGATCCACATACATCAAGCCAGCCATCTAGCCATATTTTCAGTCAACTTTGGCAAAAACTAGAAACAATATGTTCTTTATAAGACAGTAGAAATAGGTTTACCCTGTGAGACCCGTCATAAGGCTCTAACAGGCAGGACATAATTATCGATTTCTATTTATTTTGCACAACGGTTCACATGTAAAGTGTTGAAAATTAACCTCAAAGAAAGTCTTACTTGTCAACTGTGTGACCAAAAATGTAATACCAAAAGACTGGCACAATAGTTTATAATACTCATAGACAGAGTTTATCTTTCATCATGATGATCACAAGGTATACAGTAGAAATACAGCATTCGTGTTACATACAATAGTCTAATACAGATCCTTTGTAGGATGCGATGCAGCAAAAGTTGAGCCTGGTTCAACACTACAGCTTTTCGACTGCCAGAGCCCCTTCACAGGCTGGCTGGCATTTTACATGCAAGGCTTGAGTCAGTCTTAATGCAGCAGCAACTAAGCAAACTGATGAAGACAGCAAGAAACCGTAGAGCTTGCAAAGGCTTGCAAGTGGACCTTGAGTTTAAATATCTCTGTCAAATTACATTAATGTAGCTGAAATAAAATCAGCCGTTAGGTGCAAATTTTATTTGCAGTGACGTAACCTGGCATTACAGAAGTTTCTGCCTCAGAAGGACATTAGATATAACTCAAATATTTTGCACATTAAAATTAGAATATGTTGTGATGACAACTTATGTCACTATCCTGAGTGGCATCATTTTAATTGATTATCTTATCATCCAAAAAGACTACTCTTGATGTTAAATTCCAGCCCTACTTAAAGACTTTACACTTCAGTATTTACATACAGAGTCAGTTACTGACTGCAATTAGTGCTACTCAGGGTATCAAGTATCCTATTTTAGAGGAGACTGTACAACCCTCACCTTGCAGAACTCAGCCTACGTCCTGCTGGCATGGCATGGCCTAGACAGAATGAGAGAGCATCAGCCATGAGATCCTCTTTTCCGTTTCTGACTTGTCTACTTGTATATCCGAAATCCGCGGTGGTAGAAGATGTTTTTCATTTAGTTCAGTGACAGTTGAAATCCCTCAATATAAATATTATTTATCAGAGACCTGCATTTCTCAGATTGAAAAAACTTTAGTTAATTTCAGGTGTGGATGTCTGAGGAACAGGAACCGGTGTCACGAGTGTCAGCACATGTTGAAGCCTCATTCTCTCTTTCCTCCCTGTCTCAGCCTGTTTCTGTCTGTCTCTGCTATCACAGTGTAAACAGATCACCTTATCTAACACCCAGTGTCTGCTCCCTGCCCTTCAGTACTCTCTATTTTTCATGAGGGATGACAGAAGTCTATGCAATTCTTCTCCACTGAATAAAAAGGTAACCAGATTTGACCAGAGTGTCTCTGAGTAGCCTACTCCAAAACACTCAATCAAAGTGTGACAGCATCACACCCAAGACAGAAATATGACAATACTTTGTTTTATAGTCATTTGTTGCATCTTAAAATGCTAACTGTTTTTTACAACAAAATAAAGGTAATAGCAGATGTCTGTGTCTGTGGTGTGACAATTAAAGATCCTGAATGTGGCATTATATGAGATAGATCTGTGAAAACCTGAACAACAGTCAGCTCAATTGCACAGGCTTAAGTCATACTGTGGTTGTTTTTAACATGGACATCACAAAAGACATTTACTTTAAAATGAAGTGCAAATGTTCGCAATAGAGTCATCATAATATATCCTGATCAACACAACATGCAAATAATGTCATAGCTTTTATATATCGGATGACTGTATGGAAACAGCCACCCTCCACATTCCTTTCACTGGGTAAAGACGGTGGAAGTGCAAAAACTCCACTACAACTTTAACTATCTAGAAAAACTGGAAATTTGGACATTTTAAACTCTGTTAATAGACATAAATTACATACAGCATCGTTCTATTACCATCGAAAATTATCAGTGAAATAAGAAGACGGCAGGTTAGATTTCTGTAGCCATCTGTACTCATGCCAAGCAATCTTTCAGTCAACAGCTGTCTGACTTTTGACTCTAAGGTCATGATTCCATTAAATTTCAATCTTCAATTTTTTACTTTTTTACTTTGTTAAACCACTGTATCTGGATTAGTAAAGATTAACAGATAATTGATTGTTTGTCCTGACAACTGGTTTTTACATTTGTAAATCTTCAAAAAGACAGGGGCATTTTACAATGACAGCTTGACTTTGGTGATTCAACAATAAACAACAGTTTGTTACAAAGTTCAGCTTCTCAAATCTGTCCGCAGTGAATCCTCCTCACAAACAAATCAGTAAAAGATCTCTGAAAAAGATACCAGTCTGATTTTGCCTCTGTATATTAAATGTACAATATACAAGATTATTGCCTTGCACCAGGAAATGTTCAGACAGCACAGAAACAAGGAAACATAGAGCCATTAGAGCAGTTTTCCATATGTTAGACTTCATATTACTGATAATACTCAAAGCATGCTGAAAGTATTTGAATATGTTTCTGCCAGATTCGCTTTAGATCGATAGGTTTCTACAAACTTGAGGCCACCAGCAGGCACTAGCAGTCCATCCCATAGATTTGGGAGTCTAAAGCGTTCAGTAAATAATCTGGACTGCACAGAAAAGCAGTTACACTGATTACCAGCTGTAATACCAACATCCATTTAATCACCAGGTGTGCCTATTTTTGTATTAGTCGGCTTAATTGCTTAATTGCTTAAAGCTTGAGTGTTCCATTCATACATTGAAATCCATTTCCTGATTTACCTCAGTGTTGTATCATCAGTCCAGAAATGACTGAAATAGAGGATCCTGACTCTATATCAAGCCGGTTCATCAGACTGTGTAAAATAAGGTGTCTGAGAGTGAGGTCAAAGATTAAACAACCTGACCTACCTTAATCCTGCGACGGACACTCTCACGATGGAGGTTATCTTCGTCGATTTCAGCTGCCTCATCTTCATCGCTGACCTCACCGGTCATAGAGTCTTCCACCATCCCGTTAAAACTTTCCTCCAGACCGCCAATCTTCTTCGCCTTCAGCAGGATCTTCCCCTTAAGGTCCTGACAGGGACGTCAAACAAAGAGTGGGAGTAGTTAAAATACTTAAATCGGCCATTTTGATAAGTGTGGAAAACTTCCTGTATTCTGTTATTTTCCAAGATCGTAAGAGGGGAAAAATGTTAAATCCTGAACTGCAACACACACTGGCCATTTCACTGAGCATTGTCATACAGACAGAAGAGCCTGAAATGTTAATGTGAACACGTTTTCTTAGTCAGGCTTTTCCTGAAATATTAGCACAAAATGATGCACATCAGGACAATGCTGGTTTGTGAACGTACAGTGTATTGTGAAGTGATGCCCCTCCATATTGCCTGTTAGATTTATGTAGATGTATGTCCTACTAAACTACTAAAGCTATCAGCCAGTGAGAACCACATGAGTGAGGTAAAGTCAGGACAACAGTCTGCCCTGCTCACCTCAGGAGATGGCAGCCCTATGGGGGCCTTGCCGTCCAGTGTGCTTTTCAGCAGCTTATTTCCAAGGATGTGGTTGAGGTGTTGGGCCATGACTCTCTGTTGCTCAACACTGCAGTGGTTCTCGATGGACAGAATGACTGGGTATTCTGAGACCTGAATGGGGAGGAGGAGGAGGAGGGAGGGAGGGAAGGAGTGAGTTTGTAATTTAACACTTGAGAGCATTATCATAGCTGAAAACTAATACCCCTGCTGCCATATACCTGTGGGTTGTGCTTGGCTGACTGAAAGTCCAGCAGATGGATGGACAAGGGGTCATGAGGCCACAATATTCAATTGCGGACGGATGCTCATGCACAGCAGGTTCTGACATGCTCGTGAACCTGGCAGCTGTTCACTTTGGCATGGGCCTGGCATTATGTGGCAGCTGCCTGGCTAGTTCACTTTATAGGGCTTTCAGATGATGTCTTGGATATCATTGCGCAGTTGTGCTCCCTCTCATGAATTTACAATGAGATGCTGAGCGATTTGTTGATACAGTTATACAAGACAATGGAAGCAAAAAACAATTGCAATGCCAGCACGAAGGGATTACAAAACATACTCGATCTGCTTGAAAAGACACATTCAGACCAGTGTGATCATCTTTCCTATATGGCTGTCAATGTGTGACCTGTGCAACATAAAAAGTCAAGAGTGTTGTTTCAAATACAACTGTCTCTGCTCCAATCTCTTAGACTCAATCCGATTGCCAATTTTTACCCCTACTGCTTATTTTCAAGTGCCTCTTTGCCCCTCATAACAGAGAAAAAATAGCAGTGGTTAAAATTTGCCTATGAAGGTAGATGCCCCTGCAAGACCCTCGTACATCATCAGTTGTCAATGGTGTTTCTGTAAACAGACATTCCAACATGCTGTCTTCAGCTTTGATAATTTGTCTTGTGTTACCGTAGCAACGCTGGTATTGTCACAATGCCCATTACCATCGATCTAATGGAGAATTTATACATAATTCAGTCACAACTTCATGTATCAGTCAAACTTATTGCCAGTAGCAGTGCTTTATATGCAAAAATTAAAAACCCCTCCTCCTAACCTGCCAGTCTGTGCTGATATCAGAGGAGCGGTAAAATGAGTAACAACTTCACTGCTGGACTTTGGTTACATTTTGGAAGTCATATGACATCAAAAAGGGCAATGCAACAGTGAAAGACTGTCATGCACAAATCAGCAACAAACATTAGCTAGCAACATTAGCTGCCTAGCTAGTTAGCTACTGAGACTGACACCTCAAACTAGCAGTGATTGTTTTATGCTTTATAAGGAAAAGGGCTATTGAAACTACAGAGTTCTCATAAACCTCAGTATGAAGGGTGCCTCTGGAAAAACCTCTATTTGGAGGGCCATGTCGCCCTAACACTTTACTCTTTTACCTAACAAGAATCAGGAACTATTCCTAGATGTGAATGCGC
This sequence comes from Sparus aurata, assembly GCF_900880675.1. Taxonomy (NCBI): domain Eukaryota; kingdom Metazoa; phylum Chordata; class Actinopteri; order Spariformes; family Sparidae; genus Sparus; species Sparus aurata. Next base: position 3,790,024 of record NC_044210.1, on the reverse strand, counting down.
TAACGGAAGGAGTAGGGCTAAGAGGTAGGGACAAGAGATGAATTGGGATTGGGCCTTAATCAACTTAAAGGACAGGTACATCAGAAAGCAACCATACTTAAGAAAGAACACTTCTACACTGTCAGTAATCAGCAAAGTGAAACAACCTGACAGGCAATGCTACCTTGAAGGCATAGTTGCCCACTGTGTTGACCACATCTTTGAAAAGTATCTTGGAGGTGAAAGTGTGTCCATGGTAGACGATGGGCTCTCCGTTGGCACCATCCCAGCAGTCCACTTCCACACATCGGCAGCCGCGACTCAGAGCCCTGAGCAGCAAAGACAAATTCAATATTTCATTAATTTGTTAATTATTTTGATTTAGGGTCACAGGTGGGTTATATATATATGGGTGGCTGTAGCTCAGTGGGTAGAGCGGTTCACCAGTTCATATCCCGGCTCCCCTAGTTGCATGTCGAAGTGTCCTTGAGCAAGATACTGAACCCCAAATTGCTCCTGATGAGTATATATATATACATATACATCATACATACATATATATATATATATATATATATATATATATATATATATATATATATATATATATATATATATTTATCAATTTCATAATCAAACTTTTGCATTCAGGATTTTCATTAAATAGACCCAGTCACATAAACAGAATTGGACTACAGGAAACCCACTTAATTTTATTAATGCATTTTGTAAAACTGATGAATGGTGGAGGATTATTTCAGAGCAACGTCTCAATTAATCTCATTACCCCTGTCAGGCTCAATGGAGCATGGGAGACACATTAGGTACAGGACTTCCACTAAAGGAAAGCCTTAAATACGTAAAATGATTTTCAAATATGGATAGAATCATCCTCTAAATTAATTTGAAGACAAGAGAAATGATAATGAGGTGATAGTTAAAGTGGTGGCCCTGGATGGATTGTGCCGGATGTAAGCTCTATTCTTTGTTTTATGATTTCAGCACTTCCTGCAACTCAAAAGATAATGGCTAGGGAAAATCTGGAGGGACATCAGACCATGTTTCAACGTAAAACAACATATTTGATAACCCAACAAAGATTAGAATTCAGCGACCCATCCTGAGCTTGATGTCAGAGGAAAAAGGACTATTGACCCCAAAGATATCATTACCTCTGCAAAGTGTTGTTGCTCCAGAATTGTATGCATCATGTACATTAGTAATGGCTCTTAGAGGACAAGATGCTGGGGTAGCACCAAGCGATTTTGGGCTCCTTGCTAGGTCACTTGGACATCAAACAGAAATATCCTGCAGGGCCACATTAGTAAACCAGAATAAGCTTGGAAAACCAACCCAACTGCATTACCTGATGTATCCCTCTATACTGCTCTGTCCTCTGAGCTGGTCCTCCATCAGGTAGGTGTTGTGGGAGGAGGAGATGAAGTAATGGCACAGAGGCTGGCTCATGTCCTGAAAGACACCCCGCCGCTGTGGGTTGAAGATGGAGCCCTCAGTTGAGCCAAGGTACATCAGGAAACCGTCAAATGTCATGGCATTCAGCAGCTTGGCTGGAAAGATGGCGGGACAATGTCAGAACATTCTCAGATAGTGCTGTAATCCAACCAAGGGACACTTGGTAGGTTTCCCCTCATAATCTTAATTTTCTTATGGTCAGGCAAACCCAAAGATACAGTATATTCTTCACTGTCCATTACCTGTTTCAGAGGGCTCATAGCATTCAATAAGTTGCTTGGTGTGCTGCTCGATGTCACCCCCTTCCAGCTGCTCCTCCCTCAGGAAGTCCTCCAAGTCGCTCTGGGATAACTTCTGGCCATCAACTGAGTACTCCTGGAAAACCCTCAGTACATCCTCCCGCTGGGTCAACATTTTGTAGAAGAGCACAAACTCGTCGTCCTCCAGTGTACCTGACTGGGACTTATCAGCCATCTGAGAGGGGAGAAAGGAACATGCTGAAGCACTATGTTGGGATGCATCAAAACCCAAGAGGTCTTACAGCAAACATAAGCTTCGCTCAAGGACTAAAAAGCTCTCACTGTGAAGAGACGATGAGCGTGGTGCTCGTTCATGTCCACATTCATCATCTTCAGTAAATCCTGCACTTCTTTGAAGTTCATCCTGCCATCATTGTTCTTATCGGCCTTCTTGAACCAGTCACCAATCCATCTGGGTACGCCACTTAAGGAGAGTGTCACTTTTAGTATGGGATGAATCACCTGACTGTGTTTGATGAAGATGAAGATTGACAAGGTGATTGCTCAGATAGTGTCATAGAAAAGTCAAGATTAACCCTTAATCAACACATCTGTCCACAATAAGGTACCTCCAGAACTATCAGATGGATTTTCATGGAATTCATTTTGGACAATCGAATTGAACCCTTCGGCCAGACTGTAAATTTTGGCACAAGATATTGAAAACTGGATGGTTTTCACCAAATGTGCCATGATTTCTATGAAATCCACTGTGAATATTCATGATCTCCAGAGCTCTTAATCTTCTTGTAGTTCTTGTAGTCTACAGAAGGGCAACAATGAGATGCAATATTTTCCAATATAGACATTCCTAGACATTCATGCTGCCCTGGGGATATAGTCTGTGATTGTAATTACGCCATTGTCTAAACAAAGTAGCATTGGCTTTAGTCTCTTTGTGGTGTGTATCATTTTGCTAATGATCATGACCCCAAACAAAGAGAAGGAAAACTATCAGTGGAAAAGCCTTATGTAGAGTTTGATGGCATATGATTGAAAACACTGAGTGAAAGATACTGATCTAGTTTCTCTCGCTCCCCCATGTTCTCCAGATTCTCGATCAGCTTTTTCATGCCTCTGATCCAGGACTGTGCTTCCTCAGCTGACTCGGCAACCAGGTCCAGGTTGCCCCTGCGACCACGGAAGACCAGTGTGAAGCATCGGTCAGCTGGGAACTCATCAGCGATGCTGAGCAGCACCTCGGACTGGTGGCCCTCTCTTATGGCCTCCACATCACCCACTGAAACTGGACACAGAGACCAACACAGGATGGAAAAGTAAGTAAATGCAAGTTAAATCACATTGAAAACAATTAGTGATGGTCAGTGATTAAAGAAAATCTAGGTGGTCTACTATACACTGAAAATCAAGAAAAATAGAATAGATAAATCACAAAGACACTGCTTCCAGGAAGGCTGTGATATTCAGCTTCACAGGGGCCTATCACATCAGTGGATCCTGTGTTCTTACATGTGGAGTGGGTGTTGCCAGCCTTCTTGGACTTGTACCAGATGGTCATGCAGTCGTCTTGCAGTTTGAAGTAGCGCTGTTTCTTCCAGGTGCGAGACTTGATTTTCCTCATTACTGTCCCAACAAGCATGGACTGGAGGTTGTCATCCCCCTGGATGCCTGAAATCAGGAGGGCAGAGTTTTTGTTAATGGAGTTTCCATTTCCTGTCTAATTCTCAATGTAGTATTAATAAGGCCACTTCAAACATGAAAACAAAAATTTAACTTGTTTTTTTCCATTACATTTTGTCCGATTTGAGCACTTCTGGTTAAAAATTGTTCCCAAGTCACCAAATACTGATGCCTTAGCTTGGTGTCCCAAAGCATGAGTATTTGATTTGGTGAAATTCAACAAACAACAGGATCTTCCTCTTGAACTCTTACTGCACCTTATTAAGTCTTAACAAACTGGCCAGTACCAATCAAATGGTGTTGACTCTAACACAAATGTACATCAACAAAGAGACAGTTTTCAACCTGTGAGCTACTAGAGAAGGAGAATGCATATACATATATATATTACGAAGTGAGCCATAATCCCAGCACGGTATGTACTGTATAAACAAATATAAACAGACTTACGGAGGCTGCTCCCTGTGGAAGCCATTTGTTGTTGTCTCACACTTTTGCCATCTAGATGAAAGAACAGGGATGGAATTCAATTCTTAAAGAACAGTTATTGTGCTTTTGAGTTATTAATGTAAGTTTATAGAAAAAAACAAAAACATTTAGACATTATGGTCATTTCACAAGTATAATAAATGATTTATTTGTATGAGCTAACCAGTAATGATCGATTGAAGATTGGTTTGATGTTTTCCAGCCCAAAAGCAGCTCAAGGTCCGCCTAAAATGATTCAAAAACACCCCAATGTTATCTATGATAAACAATACTAACAAATCACAGTAGTAACAGTATTGTGGTTCATAATTCAGTGAGTATTGAGTATTGATATATATATATATATATATATATATATATATATATATATATATAGAGAGAGAGAGAGAGAGAGAGAGAGAGAGACTGTGATAGACTATTGTAAATATTATTGTTACATTAAAATTTGTTTGGAACAAAGTAAAAACTAGTGGAAACATGAATTTTTGAAAAACAAAGATTCTTCATTTGAGTAAAAAATGACTTCCTATTATACATTTCACGACTGTTACAATTCACCGACAGTGATTTAAATGAACCCATGTTGTAAATGATCCGTTTTCTGAACATTCAGGACCAATTTTAACTCAACCCACTGAAAAATAAGCAATTGGCAAGGCTCTGAATACGAGGAATCACCAAAATTATGACATTTAGCTAAAAAACTCACAACAAAATAGGATTTTACAAGGGCCTGTCAATTTACATGTTGTTTTTTTCATGACATAAACTATGAAAATTCAAGTTGGCATGGAATGATCCTACAGAAAATGTTGTAAGCCCTAAGAAGACTTTTTGCTGCATTATATGGCACTTTATATATAAAGGGTCATTATAGCAAATGTTGACACGATACTCTGACAAAGATAGTTCTGTGTAGATTTACATACTGTACATCTCTTATCTTCACGCTGTTCTACAGAACCATTTAGGAATGAGCGCTTAGGCGGTAATAAAGGAGCTCAGTAGTATCAGTTTGGAGCTCTTGTACATAATAACATGCTCTGCGGCTGCATCAGATGCCTGCTCCACAGACAGTCCCACCAGCAGCCTCATCATTCAGCCTTCAGCCCCATGCTGTGCAGCACGGTGTCACCAGCAGCCCACTAAGCTCATCTGGATGCTCTTTTGCTGCCCTGTTATGTTGTCACTGCATTTTGTTCTGTCCTGCACTTTTTGTTCTGTCTCTGTGTTGAGCCCACTAAGCCACTTAAGCTCCCCAAATCCCTGTTCTGGTCTCAGCATTCCTTTCACTCATGACCTCAGCTAACTCATCCAACTCAGGCTCCAAACACCTGTCATTTGTCTCATTGTCACAATCCGGTAAAACTTTATAATAGCCATCAATAACAAATGTACATTTATCGCTAATAAAACTTTAGTCAAAAGTTATTTGACTGTTAACAAATTATTAAATTAATCATAAACCCTTATTAAGGTGTTGTTTAATATAACGTTACAACTGATGGTTCTGAACCTTTACAATATCTTCATAAATGGATTATAAAGCATGTTGTTTGTTTGTTATTAGTCAAATAAGTTTAATGAACTGTAAATTAACCATTTATTACTGGTTATTATAAATAGTTACCCATAATTCAGTTTTATGCAATGTTGTTTTAGCAAAACCACCCTTACTCAACCTGCAATGCTATTAAGATTGGCTAAGAAGGTACAGCACATCATCTCTAATAAAACACACCAAATACATTCAGTGGACTATGATAAATTGTTTCTAAATTGAATGAACAGCAGATAACGGACACAAAAAGCACAACATAAAGTGGATCAGAAAGTCAATGGGGTTTTGAATTGAAACATTCATCCAGGTCTACAGGGACAGCAGTTGAGCTGCTGTGTTACATGTGGTACATCGACATAGACAGAAAACCAGCCAACAATGAAGACAGTGTGTTGGGTTGTAAATGTCTGTGTGTTTGTTATCTGACAAGATCTTCATGTATCTCACCAGGTGAAGATAATAATAATAATAATAATAAAGATTTCCTATTTTTACTATTGTCAAACAAACACAGATATTAAAAGTCTATTAAGACATAAGACTATTACAGCAGGTGCAGAAAGTGTCCTCTGTGTTCTCCTGGTGTGCAGCATGAACCTCCTGTATAAACCTTTATAAGTAAAATAAGCCAAAGAAAGAGAAAGCGACAGTGAGTCTGACCTGTTGGAGGATCATCCCTGAGTCCCGCTCGGTGGAAAAGATCATATGGTCCAGGAGCTGCTGCTGTCCCCCTGCATGCCACGCCGCAGCAGCGATGAAAGCCAACAACAACTAAAGCCAGAGTCAACTCATTGTGAGGCTCACCTGCTCCTCCCCTCTCCTCCCCTCTCCTCCCCTCCTCCCCTCCTCTCTCTCTGGATCCTTTGTACCTGTTGCCTGATCACCTGTTTGGCCCTCTTTAGCATTTTAACTCCTCGGAGAGTCGTGTCTTCATTACATTGATTAGGATAAGGAGTGCAGCGCAGGTTACAAACCATCTCACCACAATGGCGATGATAACAGTGGCTGTTTATTACAGGAGGAAGACAGTTAAGTGTGTTTTGCAGACAGTACGTAGACATTCCATACAGTCACATGCCTGATCAATGTCAAAGCTCTGTTGGATCCCTTGATAAAGTTTGGGTTAAAGACTTGAGACTGAAGTGAGGACGTCAGTGACGCACCTCAGTCTCTGTCAGAGGGTGATGATTCTGTCATGATTACAACAGAAATATAAGTAATAACTTTGCCTTAATTACAGTAAAAGAATGTGTGATGTTTAGCCGTGATTTAAGGGATGTATTAAAGTTTAAAAGTGTGATGAAGGAAATGTTAAATCAGTAGAGAAGCTGGGATGAGCTGAGGCCGAGAGGAAGTGTTGCAGTGCCGTTCGGTTGACAAGAGGAAGTGACTGTCAGATTGTCACAAAATCATTAGCCAACAGCAACGGATTAATAGCCATTGAACGGGGTGACAGCGGAAGAATGTCCTAATAAGGACATGAACCAAGCCAAATAGAAGTGCAACGGATTAACCATTTTTACCAACATGCTGTGTGGATTACAATTTGGATATTGGAGTACTTTTGTTCACTCTGCTGGCATGAAGTTAGGACTTTGGGGAAAGACCTGACCCTCTCCATCTCACCTGCATTGAAGTATTTTTAACCATGCCTAGGCTCTTTTACATTAATTTGTTATTACTGTATTTTGATGTTTAACATTAAGGATTTTTGATAATGATTGATAGTAAATGAGATAAGTATTGAGCTGTATGCTTCGCCCTTGCCAAAGTCTGTGCAATAAAACCAACATAATTTAGTTAAAGTAGAAGTTGTGGACATTGATTTTATGTCTCTTTGATGGAAGTAAAAAAGTGAGGTGATGAGTATGCAAAATATCTTAAAGGTTCTTAAAGGTTATAGTTATGTTAAGCTATAGAACTCCAGATAACTAAAAGTGAATTGTGGCATGTTCATCAGCAATGGTCCTGTTTTGAAGGAATTGCACATGTCCACAATGACATCAAAGTTAATCTAATATTTTTTGGTAGTAGACAAATTATCAGTAAATTCATACATTTATTTAAAATGCTTTATCATAACATCATGTTATAATCATTATCACTTTAGTTTTTCAAACTCAGAGAAACCCATTTATTAAAGTATTATCTAAACTCAGATAAACGGACTGACAGCATCCAAGACAGAGAGTCATTCTGGCTGTCATGTCCACCACATTACATTGGGGTTGTCCACAGCAGTCTGTCCGCTGTTATACAAGACACTCATTGGCAGAGGATTACAATCAGCCTGTTTCCCCCCAGGATTGGCCCTGGACCACCTTTATCCCATCCTGCCAGGTGGAGGACCAGCAGAGCTCCACCACAGTGTGGTTTCTGCCCCGTCTAGTGTTACTAAGCCCCGCTCATCAAACTTTGATCGGGCCAGTTTAGCTGCGGGCCACGAGCACGGCACATCGAGGACAGATTCACCACCAAATCAACAAACTGCTCCCAGCTTACCTGTGGACTCATTACCGACATCGCTTATCCATCCGAGAGCTCACACACGTAAGTTTGTATGTTCTGAATATTAATATTCTCTCTGCGGTCTTCCTGTGTGTTCCCAGCTCAGGTTCACAGTCATTAATAATCCACAGCTTCAGATCAGCTTCCTAGCTCAAATTACACAGATTGAGCCAAGGCTAAAATGGAGGGGCTCCCTCACAATGACCTCCTCTGAGCAAGGAAGCAAACTACAGTACCCAGCAGCAGCTTCTTCAACAGATGACCTGAAGTCATTGACAGCAGACATCACAGTGGTTGGATTGTTCAATGGTTGATGCACTACTTTAAAAAAACTTTTGAATAAACATAATGCCAGCACTCTTTTGCACCACAATCACAAATGTGGGAATATGTTATGGAAGTAGACCCGGAGCACCGAGGCTCATCTGGAGGATCCTCAGACGCTTGTAGGATTTTCCTTTTAATTGGATATCATCTGCGTGTCAGTATCATAAATTGAGTTGAACTGAACTCACAGGGAAATGCACAGTCCATATTCAGGAACTGTGCCAAGGTTGTGATGTCACAACAGTCGCCGCCCTCAGCCACACCCCCCAGCACAGCTGTGGTTGCAAAAACACTGAGCTGATGCAGACTTGTGGCGGGCGTCACAGGGCCGACTCAGGTTACCTCTGAGAACGGTCTTCTGTTGCCTTCATGATCTGATCTGAGTGCACATCTTGGACAGCAACACTACTTGGACAAACCGCATTTTGGAGGGCACACATTTAACATAGAGATCAAACCGGGTCTAAACATCCTTAGATGAACTAGTTTGCGTTACATGGATGTGTATCTGCAGGGTTTAGGAAACAGACAGGAATCACCATTTACACCTGGAGATAAAAGGGCTCTTCCCAGACGTCACTCAAAATGTGGATTTTCTTCCTCAATAATTATTTCAGATGGTGGTGTGTGTAGTAGTTGTATGCCTCTGCGCTCCATTGAAGTTGCTGTGGTGTTTATAATGGGCAGACATTTTTTGCAGAATATTATGTCATGGTGCATTTAACCTCTGACCTTTTGGATATCAAATGTCATAACTTCAGAACATTTTAGTGTACTTATCGTAATTCTTCATCTATGGCCAAAAATGTGGTTTATGAGGTCAAACTGACCTTGACCTCTAAACACCAAGTTCAAACAGGTCATCCTGGAGTGAAGTCATCTCATACAATTTTCATCTCATCAGTACCACACATCAACAGGTGACAGAAGGCGTCATATAACCAGCAGTGTGATAGCTGATGGCTCATATAGTAACGGCAGTGTTACTGCAGCAGAGTGAGTATGCTCAAGCTGTTGTTTGTTGTGCAAAGATTTATTGTAGATCTGTAAATCAGCTGCAGAACACATGAGGCAGCAATTGTGAATGTCTTTGAAACCATGGATCCATGGGAAGGGAAGTGCAGAGGCTCAGGCTGTCTGCTCACTCATGTGATCACAAAAATAATCTGCAGCAGCCTCTTTTTAAAGTCTTTCATAAAAACATCTGTGTCCATGATTGAAGGCTCGTTTGTTAGGCAGTTCTTTGCTGGTGTCCTTAGGGTCAGCGAGGAGCAGAGGGGTCACTGCGCGGGGAGCGGGATGCCCCGGGGATCAGTGACCTGGCCCTCCTGCAGGTTCTTCACCAGCTGGGCCAGCCAGCGCTTGGTGGTGGTGTCGTCCTTCAGGACCTGGGCGAAGGTGGTGTCTTTGAGCTGGTCGGGTAGGCACTGTCGCAGAGCTTCTCTGGCTCTAGAAAGACACAGGGACACACTGTTAATCACACTAATACATATATACACACATATATGTGTTTTAACATTACCATCACATCATTCGAAGCGGGCAATATGATATCTTTATATGTATATATGTATATATGTATATATATCTATATATCTATATCTATATCTATATATATATATATCTATATATATATATATATATATCTATATCTATATCTATATCTATATATATATATCTATATATATATATATCTATATCTATATATCTATATCTATATATATATCAATATATATATAGATATAGTATATATATATATATATATATATATATATATATATATATATATATATATATATATATATATATATATATATATATATATATAGATATATATATATATCTATCTATATATATATATATAGATATATATATCTATATCTATATATATATATATCTATATATATATCTATATCTATATCTATATATATATATCTATATATATATATATATATATATATATATCTATACAGAATAGCATATATCTATGCATGAACAGACGTTCCCTCTCCACTTATTCATAAACCGTTCCTTTATCACATCATATTACGATGTAGTTTCTGGATACAGTAATAGGACTATGATAGACAACTTTATCTACAGTATATTTTGCCCGCCCCCAGTCATCACCGTCTTTACTTATCGGGAGTTGACTTTTCTGTGGAGATCTTAACAGTAGCCCTTTTCACACAGAGAATCCGCATTATCTCCGCAACGGAGGTTCGCCATTTCTCCCCCTTTGTTTGTTAAAAATGAACCAAGCAGCTCCGGCGTAAAGCCACACCAGTGTGTCAATTCATACAGCAAGCCAGCGCTGCGGATCCAAAAGAGGCGTGACCGCATACATCATGACGTTGACATCTGTGTGGTATTTTTTAATGCATTTCCCCCAGTGTCCAGTGTTAATCTACACATGTACCCGCTGACTGTTTATAATCATATGGATGCTGTTATAATGTGTGTGCTTGAGATCCTAACATACCATGCATCACAGAAAGTGTCAAAGTTAGGTTTTCCACTTTAAATTCCATAATTCCATAATCACCATCAGTAAACTGGACGCTGTCTGACTGTCACTCGTGGGGTGGGAGGCTGTTTTCTGGGGTAAACTTCACTGAAGTCCCGGTTGGGAGGGCTGACCGTCGTAGTGATTTTTTTTCAAGACAGTAACTACAACAACGCAATAGTGGAAGGAGACAAACACTTGGTGAGTTAAAGTTTTTTGCCAGGGACAGACACTGTTTTTCGGGCAGAAATGTGAAGAACAGTTGGTACAGGATTACAGAAACTTCTCCATGTTTAACTGCAGATTTTCTCTCCTGATGTAAGTTGCCAAAGACACTACCAGTCATTATGTTACTGTTGTTTGGTCCTGTAACGTTGCTGTGTGGATCATTTCTCTTTTATTTATTAAAGGAGAACTTCGGTCGATTTAAACATGCAGCTTCATTGCTCAAGCTACCCTTGACTTGCCAGTACTGAAGACGCGAAAACATTTGGTCCAGCCATTACAGAGCTCCGTGAACGGAGATTTAGCATTGACAGCTAACAGCATGGGGTCAGAACTTTACACTGGGTTTTAAGCGTCTTAACATGCTCCACATCTCACACCAAAAGTTATGCAACATCAGCAGACACCTTACAACACAGCACTGTAGCGTGTATGATTCAATATGAATAAAAAAGTAGTTAAAACAGTGTGTTTGTGCAAGCAGCTACTTACCTGTTTGTTGACATCCGCGTCTTCCAGTAGCTAGACCAAACTAGTATATCCACCGAGTGTGCACTTAACAGGCTTAACAGGCTATTGTAAGGCTCATGGCTCATGACAGGCTGTAACATGGACATGTACATTATGAACAGAAACCGGAAAAAAGTGGAATACGTTTCCGTCTCTGCCAGTGAGGGAGTAAGCGACGCTCGACGGATTGACTAGTTTGGTCTAGCTACCGGAAGACGCGGATGTCAACAAACAGGTAAGTAGCTGCTTGCACAAACACACTGTTTTAACTACTTTTTATTCATTTTGAGTCATACACGCTACAGTGCTGTGTGCTAAGGTGTCTGCTGATGTTGCATACCTTTTGGTGTGAGATGTGGAGCATGTTAAGACGCTTAAAACACAGTGTAAAGTTCTGACCCCATGCTGTTAGCGTTCAATGCTAAATCTGCGTTCACGGAGCTCTGTAATGGTTGGACCAAATGTGTTCGCGTCTTCGGTACTGGCAAGTCAAGGGTAGCTTGAGCAATGAAGCTGCATGTTTAAATCGACCGAAGTTCCCCTTTAAGTGAAGGATCTGTTTAGCTGTCGGTGTGTCGATCTGACGGTGAACACCATCAGATCGACACACCCTTCATCCCACCTGCAGCTCTTCCATTCACACAGACGCTGACTCACCTCTGCTACGGCTCAGATACTACCTCCAGAGGCGCATTAGAGTGATGCAAAGAATCAGCACATGATTCCCGCACTGAAAGGGCAGTGTGAATAGGGCTGCTGTTTCCTCTCAGATAGGAAAAGAACATGCACCAACATGCACACCTGCACAGGTGTTTTCCATTACTCCAATGTCATGAAGTAGTAAGTGATGCTGCTGGTAACTGATGATAAGGCTCTCTTTTTCTGTGATTTTAACTTTCTGTCTGAGAGACTTGTAGCACAATTCATGTTTTGGGGTTGAGTCCCCTTCATTCTGCTGTAACAGTTACAGTCACCTCAGTGATACATTCAGTGTTATCAGTGATAAATGTACCTGGAGTTGTCTGACAGACGGAGGTAACAGCGTACAACATGCTTCAGTAGGCGGGCTGACGGCTCTTTGGAGAGCTGCAGGACCATTTTTCCCTGAAATAGAGAAAGAGACTGTGGGCCAAAAAGAAAAACTGATCGCACATGTATAACGTGTTCATAATTTACTTACAAGAATCATAGCAACATGGGAGAAGCGCTCATAAGTCTGACAAATGTATGCCAGTCCTGTGTCATCCAGGAGGATCTTCTGTAGGATGAAGGTTGCAACCTAAAATACAATGAGATCACATGTTGTAGGAGAACATAAGTGACTCTGCTTTTTATCAATAAACAGTGTGTTGATGTTATACAGCCAGGGTTTGTTTTTTTACAGTGTCTTCTAATGGTCACTAGGCCTGAACGTCTACACTCATACAACTGGATGTGTTGATCAGAATAAAGTCATGTCAGAATACCGTTTTAGAGAGTTCGCTGCCAGACTCCATAATGCGAAGGCACAGGGGAATGATCTCTGTGGTCAACAGGAAGTTGATGACTTCCTGCTCATCCGTTTTCACCAAAGCACCTAGACATTGTTGACACAAGGAGCCGATGAGATTAAACTATTTCAAGACAGACACCGACACATTGAGCGCTTATACAAATAAATACAAGGACAATGTCACATTTGTGATCTGCAGTGCTGACAACTGCAACTTTGTGAAAAGCAACTAGCGACACGTTTAATGACTAATTCAGACTGTCAGGAAAAAGGTGACAATTATATTGAAATATATTCACTTATAATTCATTCGCATGCATGCTGCTCAGAGTGAACATTTATCAGAGTTTGGGACGGTATTTCCACAAAAAGGATTACACCAAAAAAATGAGGTCTACTTCTACAACAGCAGCGGCTGGCAGAGATACATGTGGTGGTGCACAGGCTACAGTAAAGAGACTGAATGGTCTCAGCTAATTAAAAATGCGATTTTCTTAATGTTACTTGACTGCAGAGCTGAGCCTCACAGAGCACAATGATGTATGGGCAGAGTTGTCACAGAAGGAGGAAAACTGACCGTAAAAATGAGTTTAACATCTGGATGAACAGCTGGCTCTGTGACATCACATCTAGTATGGAGCAAATCATGGTCCAACACACTTGGACAATGGGCCTTTTGGTAAGTAATCACTTATGGATGTCTTAAAATGTGTGTGGAGGGCTTTTTAACAAAAGCTTCTCTGTCATACTTCAGTTCATCACAGAGATCCTACAGCCTCCGAACAAACTAATATTTACTTTATTAACAATTGTTTTACTTTGGTTATGATTTCAAGTCTTTATAATTTTACTACAATGACTAATTTCAAATGTCACTATAATATTTTACAATACTTCAATGGTATTTATCCCATCAGTGTTGTACACACCACCACAGTGTTATTAGACATTATCAACGCCATTAAACCTAAGGTGTATACGCAAACACACATTATACAACAAAGCTAGGGGAAGAAATGTCGGTGATGAATTCCTGACATCGTTTTTCTTACCGATGACTCCTAAGCTGGTGAGGCGGAGGTACTCGAATGGCCGTGTTTTGCTCACTGTGTGTAAGAACGGGTAGAGGAAGAGTGGGATGTGTGCAGCCAGGAAAGCTGACCTGAGAAGAACAAAACTCGCTGTTGTCACATTTCTTTTGAATGACTGGTTTACTTCAGTGCTGAGCATTTTCTGACAGTAGCACTGTATGCACATTATTAATAGTAGGGAGCAGTGACACATGTGGACTTCAGTTACCTTGTCTCTGGATGGGAGGCCACACACTGGAGCAGTGCGAGGGCGTTACATACTCTGTTGGACTGGTGTGCTGTCAGGGTGGGGGGGTTGATTGATGGATAGATGTTGACGATTTCCTACCAATGACAAGGATAAAGTATGAACTGCCGAATAAAACCAGTTAATTTAGGATAATATTGCATTAACACCACTGACTCCATCGTGTTACCTGTGGAAAACACTGTCCTGACTCACCTGCAGCAGGGCTGCTATTGTGCCACAGGAGTGCCACAGCATGGGGGCCAGGTCCGGTACAGACTCCCTCTTCTTGCTGAGCTCCAGGAGGGCATTCTCCCTGGTCTCTGGACTGGACAGCTCATTGATCCACTGGTAGATCTTTTCTCTGTCCACTTGTGCCAGTGCTGTGGTTACAGCCTGAAAGCAATGGAGAAAATGTAGCACCAGCACAGCCTGTTCTCTCTTTAACACAGACAATGCCCCATTTATAAACTGTCAATGATGCAGCCTGGCTCTTATCAGCATCTGTCCTCGTTTTACTTGGTTAGTCACCGACAAAATGATGACTGTAAATACATGTGCGATACATTTCTGTGCAGTACGTGCATGCCGAATTATGAGTGCCGCTAAATATGTTTTCCCGCAGAATATTTTAAAGACTGACAGTGCGTCCCAATGGGAAAAAACGCTAGGCTTTACTGAATTGACGGATTTTTGGGTTGGAATCAGAGGACATTTATGAATGGTGGCTATGGACAGATCATAGGAAGTCACCTTGATTCTTCTTGTTATTAATACGACACCTAGTCTTGCTGACTGGCCTGACTTCAGCGTTGTAATTGTATTCTATTTCAGCTATGTATTTAGCCAGAAAGAATCAATGTCTGTCTTATCAATATCGTTAAACTAGCATAAGAGAGCCAGGCTAACATGTAGCTCAGCTCACGCTAGCTAGCTAATTTTGAATGTTAGTCGTAGTGTTGGATCTACTCACCGCTCCTGTAGCCAGCATTCTGTGCAGCGAGTGGATTTAATCCAGTGAGGCTTTTAAAAACCTGCACGCAGGTTTATATTTGTTTCCACAGAGAGCTGGAACAGAATAATTCTGCTGAAACACAGATATTAGGCTACATTGGCTTCAATGGTGCTAGCTACAACCAGGACATTTCCGGTGAACTACTTTCAGATTAAAAGCGCTCGTAGTTTAATCCTGCTCTACAGCCTGGTGGGTTTCTCTCCTCAACAGTTATAACATAATGTTTATGTTTTATAAATATACGGACTACAGCGCCTGCAGTTGACATATCTTAATATAGCCCCTAATTAACCATCTCACTGTAATTCAAGCAAATATACTATAGGCCACACATGTGTCAGGCAAGTCACAAGTTATCAAACATACTGAAGATGCAGTCTGAATTAGTATTTTAACTAGAAAATTTGTATTTGTGAAAAATATGAATGCTGACAGCTGAGGGGATTTTGAATGAAACTGCTGAATACACTGGTTGAAAATGTCCCCATAAGAATGAATGGGCAAGATTTTGCAGAAAAAGATGAATATTTCCAAAAGTATGATAGATGGAAAAGCCAAAATCCTTTTGTCAGAGTTGAAGCCAGCCTAAAAACGTACAGAAGAAGAATAATATTATCAAAAATAATTCCAGAGGCCCACAGCATTCACATTAGTATCTGAAATTCAGTAAAAGAAATCTGATCAAACAAACAAAAAAAAAAAATGACATGACAGACTAAAAACAACTGACACTGAAGAATGAAAGGAAAACAGAGAAGTCACATGAGTCGTCATGTCTCAAGTCATTTCAACATCAGGTCGAGTCTTTGTTCATTTATTTTCTGTCAAGCTCGGTTGCAAGTCATCAAAATAGCGACTTGCGTTGACTCGAGTCCAAGTTACAATTAATCTAGTTCTCTGACTTGGGTTACAGAGTGCACTCACTAAAATTAACCCTATTAATACAGTTAGTGAGTGGAACATTTTATTACAACCAATGAAATACATGCACAGAGGAAACTGAAATTGCAGTTGTTTCCTTCTGCATACCTGGATGTAGATTTTTTTTTTTTTTCATCACACTGTGGTCTCTGTGTATCTATAGATACAGCACACACAGATACATGATCTGTCTTACATTCTGGCTTCACATTCAGCACCCAATGTTTGTTGAGGACAAAGTATGAGAACAAAAGGAAAATGGATCATCTCTGGTGTGCGGAGGCGTGACATCTGATGATTCCTGACGATGTGCCTTTGGAGATAAGAGAGAGAGAGATCGTCAAAAACATTAATAAGAATATAAGATAGGCAGAGTAGAGGCATTTTGTTTTACTTTTACAGTAGACGTTAAAGCTCTGCCTCTAGGCTGTGTTTTGATCAGTTTTTAACATGCATAGTGATTATGTTTACTAAGCCACAGTTCAAGGGCTACCTCTGTTCTCCTCACCCTGCATCCAGGAGCGGAGAGGCTGTCCACCTTGGACCTCCAGGTCACCAACAGTCTGGAGGTCTCTAGCTGTGGCACCAAGACGATGGCCTGCACACACAATCACACTTTTACTCCTCAGTTCAAGGTTTCCTCCCTAACAGGGGTGTTTCATGAAGAAAAGAAGGGCCTGTTATGGTAAGCCTTTCTTGAATGCCAAACAAACTGAACCAGTCTCTTTTATAAACATATTATGTATTGCCTAATATGACTTTATGAAACACCTCTGGTTTAAAAAGGAGAACATGCAATCCAAAAGTGATAGTATGGGGGAAAATATCAGCTTTCAATGTAAAGTTAATGTCTTGTTTATGATATGTCACTGTGGCTAAACTAGCATCTGGTTTCATTCACCTTATGTTCTTTAATGTATCATAGAAGAAAAAGGAGTAACCTGAAGTAAGGGTTCTTGAGGTCCAGGACGTTTCCAGATCTAAACCCTGATTGGTCGACGTTGGCTGTGATGTGGATGTCATAGCTCTGCCTGGAAAGTTCATGATTGTTTGTTACACTCGCAGGTTGTGGACTGTAAGCGTAACTGCTCTGGAACTGTTCTGAACCACATAATAGCAATTAACACAAATGTCCTCTGGTGTACCTGTTGTTATAGACAAGCAGGACAGTCCCGGAGAGAGTTTGTCCCTGTTTTGCGAACAGCGGCGTCTGAAGCAAACATCTGACCTGATACCAGCGGGTCAGAGGCTCAGTGGGCGCTGTGGAGAGCCACACAGTGGACCTGCAGTAACAGACATGACAGTCACACTCAACAAATGAAGATTTTAAGCTGAAGGTGTCATGATTTCAGTCTAGAAAGAACAGGCATATTAAAAAAAAAACATGTCACATCAGCTAGCTGATACTTATATCTCAACATGACTTTCAGCTGCTCAGGTTCAATAAGCTGGGATTGAAAAGCTTTCCATAGTTTGTTTGAACTAGTGCAGTGCCTGTTTTAAACATGCCTATACTAAACAGGTCTATTCAAGGTTCATTTATTCATCATTTTACAACACAGGGTTGTGCGAGTTGTCTCTTTATGTTACACAAGAAATTCTATTTTTTGATGGAGTGTTGAAATAAAGTATTTCAGACAAGTAGGAAGTCGGAGTTGTGCATTTCTTACTTGGATCCTATGTAGGCCACGTCGAACCAGAAGGCGAGTCCATGAACCAGACCGGACTGCAGCAGTGTGAACACAAAGGGAATCTCTATTCTGGAAGAAACACAAACGTGATTCCTCGTCACAGTCGGTGTTCCTGCATTCTGACAAACATGTTGTAGAATCGTTGCATAATTTCATTAGTTCTTATTCTCTCTTTCTCTTTGCTGTATCATTCACTTCCAATGCTGCTATACCACAGCTACTTTCAGCTGAATTAGTTCCTTGTTCATATTTCTAGATGTTATAATATTTAGTATGGATTGATTAGAGGCTACTCTCTTGATTTTCTCAAACTAAGAATATCAAGCATTTTGTTAAAAAGTCATTAACCACTCCCTGCTATATTTCCTAAAGCCTCAATTTGACTATCATACCATAGTGGTGATGATAGGACACAGTCATCATGGTTGATTACTAAAGCGTCACTGGTAACACTTCAACCTCCCTTCTTGGCATTTATAATCAGTAAATATCACGTTACGATGTCCTCATTAACGTGGATGAGATCCGTACTGCTAACCTGTGTAAATCTTCTTCTTTCACCTCCTTGAAGTTGATGCAGTGCTTGACAGACCTGGCCATCAGGATCTGCACATCAAATGTGTCCTGAAAAAGACATTGAATAAAGAATCTGTTGACACAATAAAAATTTTAAAAGAATCTGTCGATTGTTGAGTGGGTATTTTAGGTGGCATCTGCATCACTTTACATACATTTATATCAATTTTCTTCACTTTAGAAACATTGAGATCTCCATGAGAATGTAAAGTGGAGCAATGCTGTGCTTTTTAACATGCATTTGTCACATCTGATATTGTGTTCTGCTTACTGTTTATACAAATCCAGTGAATGGAGTTTTGCCACACGTACCACTATAGGCTGCTTAAAAAACTCATCCACTGCAGCACTGTGAAGAGAGCTCAGGTTAACACCGTAGAAGCTTCTCTGCTGCCTGAAGGAAAAAAAGGGTGAGGAAGAACACTGGAGTCATTTACTGAGCCATTTACTGATTGACATATCTAGTAGCTCATGAGCGGGGTGCTTTATCTGTCACATTCAAACAAGTTTTTTTCTGTGGATTCTCCTGTATGCTGGTCGGATTTTATCGTGGAGGAGATACAGTACCAACTTACCAGGTGCTCATTTTACTTGTATCTTGCACAATATACTCTTTGTTTAGTGCATTTCCTAGTTCCTACCTGAAATGAAACGACAGTTCATGCAGCTATGGAAGAAACAAGTTAAATAGTAGTTGGGCACAGCAGTGAAAGGCATGTAATGTTGGATTAAAAGTTGTAAGAGCTGTAATTAGTATTAAAGATGGAGTGAATGAAGTCTTCCTCTGCTTCACTGCTTAAATATTTTGGTGAACAAACATCAGTTTACAGTTTTACCTTCATTCCTCAAGGCTGACTGAGCCTGACCTCCACATAGTGGTGGAGCAGTGAAGGGCACAGACCATGGCAGCACACACATGCACGCTGGTGTGTTTGCATTCACTTGTGCACAAACAAGCCGCACAACAGAGGTAGTATTGTTGCACACATTTTCTTTATCTTTTCCTCTGGGAAGTCAGCCATTATATAGATAGACATAATGGAATCTTCAATTTTCATGAAAATTAAGGGGTATTGTAATTTATATATTTGTCTGCTTTTGACTTTCTTTCCTTTTTACCCTCTGGCACGAAGTGTGCATAGATACAACAATGTGTGGTTTATCAATCTGAATATTAACCTATTTCAGTAGGTCCTAATAAACAATGAGTGGTGATAATTTACCAGCCATTAGCTGATGTGAGGGATTAATGTTGTTTAATATTTAAACAATGATTACAGTTTTTTTCCCCTTAAGATATTTTTCTTTCCTAAAATATGTTTGACAAATTATTTTCCTGGGTGACATTATTAAAACAAATAAAGTCCTAAATGGACCAAATCCTATTTTTTAAAGAATAAAGGAAAACTTGTGGAAAACTTAAACAGATTTGTTTTTTATTACAGGATACTAGCCTCAAGCTTAACTTATCGGCCCACTAATAATCATATCAGTCAAAGCCTTGGCTCATGTGTATGAGTCAGGACTGGACTGAACCCGAGCGTTTTACACCCAACAGGAAACAAGCCTGACTGATGTCAAGCAGTGAAAACATGTGTGTCCATGTGAGAAAGAAAGAAAGAAAGAAAGAAAGAAAGAAAGAAAGGGAGCCAGTGTTTTTGTGACCTCATGCGTGGATTTAGTGAGGTGTGTGCATGCATGTATGTTTGTGTGTGTGTGTGTGTGTGTGTGTGTGTGTGTGTGTGTGTTTGTTTGTGTGCATGTGTGTGTGCATGTGCATGTGGGTGCATATGTGTGTCTGAGACCAGAAACTAGCTCGTGCGTAGTGTTCGAAGTAGAGCTGCTCGTCACTGAAGGGGGCCAGATGAATATCACCACAGGAGGGAAACATCAGACCTAGAGAGAGAGAGCGATTGAGAATGATTGAGATAGAGAGAAACAATCAGACATTCAGACAGACATGGTTATTGGCTAGAGGTACACCGCTGGGAAAGGGAAAACAATAGCAAAGAAGGGTAAGTCTGAGGGTGAGTCCTAAATCAGTTCAAATAAGTCAAATCAAGCCAAATCAATACTAACAAGTCCAATGTCAAGATTTTTAATTTGAAAGCAAATCCAAAGTCAAGATACACAAGTCAGAACAAACTTGTCACAAGTCAAGATAGGTCAATCCTCAAGACCATCTTGTATCAAATCAAGAAAGGTATGTCCCAGATCAATACACACAATTCAAGATACCTGTCTTGACTTGTGACTGTGAGTCACCCTTAAAACAAGTCCCAAGCCAATGCTAACATGTCCCATGTCAAGATAGTACCGGTAAGTTCCAGGGCAAATTCAAAGTCAGGATAGGTCACCAGTTGAGACATATAAGTCAGTCCTGCAGGTCCCAAATCAAAACAAACCTGTCCCAAGTCAAGATGGGAATGTCCTGAAGAAAACTAATATACAGAAATAATACACATAAATATACAGATACTGCAAGTCTTTCACTTTTTGTTTCAGGTCCTTAAACAAGTCATTATTTGTCTGCTGATCTGTTCTAAATGTACCTTTCCTTCACAGCCATATTAATACCTCGAAACAAAGGTTAACATCAGACCCTCAACCAGACAAGGCACCAAGATTAGAAAATAATGAAAGACTCTTTCATCAATTGAATCAATCATTCACCTGAAAACAAACCAACAGAATCAAAGAGCTTTCCTCCACCTCTGCATCACTGAAGCTTTTACTCCTACCATTGGGTTTGAGCCATTTTCGGGCTTGCAAGAATCTTTCCATGAGCCTGTCACTGAGCAGCATGTATCCCATTGGCTCAGAGACAATGACATCCACCATCTCAGGCAAGCTGACCTCCTCCACCTCCCCCTCTAGGACCCTGATCTGCTCAGACAGACTGTTACTCTGGACAAGGATCTGCACAGGAGACATAAAAAAAATCACACAACACACCTACTTAAGAATCTTATTTCTTACACAGGACCCTAACATTTTCACTAGATGACGATGTACTGTATAGGAAAGGCAGTAAATGTCTCACTGTTATGCACAGGAACGATGTATTATTCTAGAAGACAAAGAACATTCAGATTTCCAGTTGCTGTTATTTGTGCCAACAGTTGGTATTGATGCATGCAACATCTATTTATTTCCCCTAAATGTTGAGCACAGATTTGTTTTGAGTATTTCTCCTTTGACGAGGTAATCCATCAGCTGTGGCATCTAGATGCTGACTGAACATCATGACTGATGCAACAGCTCTGGTGAACAGTCAGGAACAACACTGCAAATTTTCTTTATTCATTCTTTAAACAAAGTTGTTTGAATGATGCGTGACGATGAGGTCATGTATCTATTTGTGGCTCTGTAAGATTTAATAACTGTAAGATGAAGATGGTGAATCAGGTCAGAATTGGGGATCAAATATGCCAACGCTTTGTAATTGCAATTGAATACAATGCATAAAGCCATAGTTGCTAAATTCAACATAAATGTCTTGCACATATGCAACGTGGGAGTTAAGGCTTTGCATGAGCAGGCGTCGTGGAGTGGTACAGAGCTACTGAATGCCCAATATGTGTTTAAGGTTCAAATCATCAGTACATCCTGAAAATAAATATTTCTTATCTCTTTATGCAGACAGAGCATGCAGTTACTAAGGAGGTGAATACATTTTTTTACTTCAACAGTTAAATGTCTTTGGAAAAACAATGTTGTGGTTGCTCTATTCTCCACAGGACACACTGTCCACAGTTTTTACAAGGTTGTTTCTTCAACAGGAATGTCTATAAAGACTGTGGACTGTGTTCTGTCGATTTTCCAAAACGGAAATACACATTTCAAAACCCGGATTAATATCATTGGTATCCAAATTTGGACATTTTCTGGGTCTGTTTAGCTTTTCAGGTCAGTTAAACCAGGTTAATATGACACCATACTAAGATTCAATATTTATTGAAAGGCAGATACAGTACAATTCTCATATATCGGTCTAAACCCAACATTGCATCTTTCTGCAGCCCCTATCCTGCTGAACTCTGGGCCAGATGTTGCCGCAACCCATTAACTCCCCAGAATGCCACGCTCTGCATTTGATGTATGTACTCTGTGTGTGTGTGTGTGTGTGTGTGTGTGTGTGTGCTATCTGGTGCATTGCTGCGGTCTCTCTTTAGGCTTTATAAAGGCCAACATACACATAACATTACTCTCCAAACGCAGCATATTAGCTCAAGAGAGTCAAGTCAGGAGATTCAAATCTGTCTTGTAGGTTAGTTACAGAATGCTTCAATTACTGCAGAGAAAGGAACAGTTTTGAAAGCCTTTGTACATCAGAACTTACACTAGGTTTCAAAGGTACTGACCTGTGTGAACTTTGCCAGAGGACTGGACTCAACAGCATACACTCTGGCGGCTCCAGCCTGGACTGCGAAGAAAGACAGAATACTAGAAAGACAACAAACATCCAGTACCACCTACAGAGACAGAGGGAGAGAAAAGGGAGAACTGAAACTTTCTAAATACATTCTGGATTTTGTTTGAATTGAGTTTTAAACATAGGGAGCATGGTGATACAAGCCCGACAAACAGTGGCAGGCAGACTGCACGATATGGAAAAACAAAATCCATCATATTGGGAGTATTTTGACAGATAATGAAAACTATTAACATCCATCGGAGATCTGTAGATCAGGACATCTGCAGCTCTACAGTACTCGTACAGTACATTATAATGCTGTTCTTTTCACACATTGTACCTTATTTGGATAAAGAGTTTGGCGACATTGCAGTTTTGATTATATTTTGGTTATTACTGACCAGGTTGACAGGGTGGAAACAATTCATCAAGTCAAGTCAAGTCAAATCAAGTCTTCTAAAATGCTGCTTTATAACACAACTCTATAATGCTTTATATTTAATGTCCCTGTAATGAACGTACGTTAAAGTTATAAGGCCTGTATAAATCCTTACAGGATGCTTATTGATGCTAATAATTCTACATAAGTGTTAATGACAGCATCATAAACACAGTTACAGTTACTTTTTTTAACAGTAATTACACATTATGAGATTCACAATTCTGAATGTGCTTTAACTTCATTAATTGTGTTGCTTTATTAAAATGACCACATACTTGACGCTGCATTTATTGAGTGATATATAGCAGGCGTGGTAGTAGAGAGTTACTGACCATGATAAGTTATTTATAACATAAAACGATTAACGCCACTGTGTCCACTAATAAGGCTGTGCTGTCACCTTGTCTCTGAAGTCAGTCTCATTGGCTAGAATGGCTCTCTGATAGGTGGAGATCCTCGGGTAGTCCTGAAGCAGGTTGTGCTGCTGGGACAGACAGCTGTGGAACTACACGCACACACACACACACACACACACACACACACTGAATGCGATGAACAGTTTGTATTCTTAGTTCTTCTTCAAACTTACTGATAAGCACACTCAAAGTCAGAATCATTAAGTGTTTCACCTGGTAGTCCTGTGTAGGGGCATTTGTAGCCCTGGTTTCTAACAGTGTAGGATGTCTCCTAGACGGTGTCTCTGCATCCTTGTGTCCTCTCTCATCTCTCTCTGTGCAGCCTCTGCTTGTCTCCTCATCGTCCCCTTTCTTCAGTAACTGCTGGAAGTTTTTCATATCTGCAGAGCAAAGGGGAGGAGATGTTTGCTGATTTGTCACAGACACACGGAACCAAACCCCATGAGGATAAGCAGTATGAATTCAGTGCTAACCAGTTGGATTTCTGAACTGCAGCAGAAGACTCAGCTTGCCGACGGTGACCAGGAAGGACTGTCCTCCGACCTGGCAGCAGTCCATCTCCTTGGAAACAGTAAATTGGAAGACTGATGCTCTGTTGGCTGAAACACATTGGTTTAAACCACACAAACAGAAACTGACACTCAAAGTTTGACACATTTAATAGGCTTCTTTCCACACTTTGGATTTTTATACTTTTGGCACAAACTTTTTCTTCTACTTCAGCCTCTTTGGTATCTTCCAATTTGTGTGTGTGTGTGTGTGTGTGTGTGTGTGTGTGTGTGTGTGTGTGTGT
The DNA here is from genome assembly GCF_900880675.1 of Sparus aurata. Taxonomy (NCBI): domain Eukaryota; kingdom Metazoa; phylum Chordata; class Actinopteri; order Spariformes; family Sparidae; genus Sparus; species Sparus aurata. Next base: position 3,765,426 of record NC_044210.1, on the reverse strand, counting down.
GCGCGCTCTCACCATCTTGCACAGTGAGCTGTTGAGCCTCCTGTCCTGTGGTGATGAGCAGAGTGAGCTCCTGCTCTGCTCTCTTTCTGCACACACTGACCTGCTGCTCTCTGCTCACCTCCCCCTGGACCTGCACCTCCTTCACCACACAACACACTGCATTATACCACTGAACACCAGAGTCTGTCAGATCAAAACATACTACACCGGAGCTAATTGAATAAGATTTTATTCGTGTGGCTACCTTTAATATTAAAGGTAACCCCATCAGTTTTACACATTAAAGTGTGTTTACTATACTTACACTGATGCATATGTGAAAAAAGTAGTATAAAGTCTTTTACCTCCAGTGACGTCACTCAGCTGACAAGGTGCATTGTGGGTATTGTAGGCACCAGGTTTTGAAAGCACTATATCATTGCACTCCTGTAACACAATTACAGTACAACTACATTGCCCATAGTGCAACTGAGCCGCCACTAAGTGACATCACTGAAGTGCTCCTTATCAATCAAGTCTGGGGCTGTTTTCAGACTCCTGCACAGTACTGACTCCACCCTGGCCGAGGAGACGCACCACTCATTCTTCAGAGACATACTCCACCCTCTGGTTTGATCTTTGTGGAGGAGGATCCATACTGCAGCAGGATAGTGAACCCAAACACACCTCAAAGCTTTAACACAACTACTGAAGACCGAAGAAGCCCAAAGAGTGTAATTCTTGGATATCTAAACATCTAACTTTTCACCCAGTTCAACTTGCATCTCATAGTCACAGCCCAGTTATTAAGATTGGTATATAAAAGAGCGCCCTCTGCAGCCCCTATTGTTACCTCCTCGTGTGTCTCCATGTGCTCCTCCTCAGCCCTCTCCTCCTCCTGCAGAGTGAAGACCCTGACAGAGAAAGCCTGTGGCTCCTCTCTCCTCTCCTCCATTCTAGGATGTGAAAGGAAGGGTAGAGAGAAGAGAGCAGAGGAGGTGGAGAGCAGGGAACGGAGGAAAAGGGGAGGAGAGATGGAGGACGAATTATAAGAGAAAAGAGGGAGAAAAGTGGGGAACACGGGATCCTTGGAAGAAACTGAGGAATTTGCAGCATTTCTGTGAAGGAAAGTACTTAGTGGAACCGACAATGCTGTGGTGCAAGTACTTTTATGGATAACAGTGATAATCATACCCTACAGTGTAACCAATTTCTGAAAGGCCCCCTTTACACAACATTTTTATCAGGTTATACAAAGCAAGTTTGGTTGTTACACACTGTTAAAGGATCAAAATACTCAATCAAATAAGAAATGTTATTCTCAGTATTCAGAAACTGTGCCATTCAACAAGCCAACAAAGGAACAAGGTTGTGATGTCACAACTATACAGTCACCGCCCTAAGCCACACCCCCAGAATGATACTGGTTGCAAAAAAAAAAAAAAAACACCGGCAGAGCCATGGAAACACAGTGGGTGATGCCTGCTCAGGCCTATGCACGCTGACCAATCAGAGCAGACCGGGCTTTTCATTGAATGGTGCAATATTAGTTTTATTGCACCATCCAGACATAAGGCAATTGCTGTGCTTTACAAAGACATGGAAATCCATTAAAATAAGACATTAAGACATTTAGAAAATGTAAATGCTTGAATTGCAAGACAATGAAATACAAAACCAAAAGATAAAAAATTAAAAAGATGTTCTCAATCTGATTGTTGGAAAGCCACAGTAAAAAGTAATATATTAAGTCCAGATTTAAATGAGCTAAGAGTTTCAGCCATCCTCGGGCATTCAGGAAGCTTGTCCCACAGGTGAGGAGCATAGAAACTAAAAGACATTTCAGCTTTCCTGGGTTTGATCCTGGGAACACTAAGTAAACCTGTCCATTCAATATAAAATCACTCCCTCTATTGGATGCATAGCAACATTGCAAGAACACAGATGAACGTCAAGCAATCCAACTTTATAAGAACATTACGACACATGAGGAAAGAATGTGTCACAATTACCTCATGCAGTAATAGACTACCTTGCTTAGCCTGCTGTCACTGCCACCCAGCCCCAGATAAGCAGCAGAAAAATGGATGGATGGATGAAATTTACCTCTTTTCACACAGCTTTAGCAAGATGTTTTGGCTTCCGGAATTCAAGTCAAATTCAATTCAACTCACTGCTACTTTTTGTGGGGGTTTTTTCTGACTTAAGAGTCAGGAGAAATGCTTCTCTTCTTGCTTTGGTAACATATTTGTAAATGAAACTCGCAATCAAATGAAGCGGAACACAAGGCCTTATTTAGTAGAGTTGCTTAAAATCTTAAAAATGCACACTATCTTAAGAGCATGTGGCAGTCATCAAGCTGAGAGTGAAGTGCAATGTTGTGAAGTTAAGACAAACTTCTCAATCTGAGAAACAGTCACACTAAAATGGTTAGGGTTAATATTAGTGACAATAGCTACATGTTTTAACAGAGATTTAACCCAGGGCTAGTAGAAGGGCCGAATGAATCATCCAGTTGATATGGGCTTGGGTTAACCCTGGGTTAACAATGTGTGTGTGAAAAGGTGTTTGGCTATCTCAGGGTGAGCTATTAGCCCAGGGCTAAGGATGTTGCTGGGCTGAACCCACCAGCACTGTGGCCTTTATACAACTCAGCTATGTCAAGAATACCAGGCTGTGCAGCTGGATACTTTAACACATTCTATTAATACACATGTACTGTAAAACATCATTGGTATCCATAGGGGTTCATCATAGGTTGCATTTTAGACAGAGCCTTGGTTCCACATTGAGGTTAAACCCAAATACACTATACACTATACACTGCTGTCTGGAACAGGAGTCCTTGTTAGAGACAATGTATAGTTAAAGGTTAAAGTCAATGGGAATGTGTTTGCCTCATCCAACAGGCCTCATCAGTTCTACTGACTGTTGGGAGTCAAAGGCTTCTGTGTGAAGGACTTTAACGAAAGAGTTGATGAGTGTGTAAATTACACAGGAATTAATGTCAGGATGACATTGTACATGGACAGTACAAAACACATGTTACAAAAATATACAGAATTTAAACACAGATCACACTTTTTCTTTTTTTTTTTTTTACTCTGGAGAAATGGACGAGAAAGAAACACACATAACTACAATTCTCAGGACATACTATCACACTGTCATAAACGTCAGCTCACACAAAGGACTGTCAATTATGTAAAATGAATCAGAAGTGTGACAGAAGTATACAGACTGTACTCACATAGGGGTCATTGAGAACTGAATTGCTGTTGAGTTACATGTCTGATATGACTGCCATATAGAGCACAGTTTGGCACACAGTCATTTCTGTATTGAATTTCGTTCTCCCCTGTATGCACCTGTTCCTCATTCCTATCCAGAGGGATCAGTCAGGATCCTGTCTTCTACCCGTGGACCTGACACACTGAGGTCAATGTAAACAAGCAAACACGAACCAGTGCTTCAGCAGCAATCATGGGAAATCATGTTGAAGTCAGTGATATACAATCATTCCTCTGATCTCTCAATATAGTATAAATGTCAAATGTATCCACGGTTGCCACTTCTGATAAAATTCTCATCTAACATTTTAAGCAATGATGTTAAACAAACTGTTGAAAATAATGAGAGCAACTGTCACATTTTGTCTGACTTGCACAATACAACATGACCTATGAGTACAAAAATAAAATAACAAATAGAGACTTACAGAAACAGCCTCTCAGGAGTAGAACATGGAAATGGTACATGGTCGTAGCCCAGCTAACCTGGCAACTGCCAGAAACTCTAAAATAGCGAGGGACTATCATCACCTTATCTAAAGAAAAAAATAATTTATTTGATGCTGTTTTTAGAGACAGGCTATCACTTCAAGTATAACTGTCCATTTTTTTGAGAAAGGTCCCCGTGAATTTTGATTTGTGCTGTTGGCTCTGTTATATCGACAGAGTAATGAGCGTATCTGACTATGTATAAGTGATGGTTATTTTGTAGAAATTTACTTTTGCTGAATTTTACATACTAAATGAGCCTGTATAACATCTGGATATTATTTAAATAGCAGCTATTAAGTAATAATTGTCATATTTGTGTCCCTGTTGTTTAATTTGCTGTTGCATTAAACAAGCAACTTGGCCACATTGTCATGGCCACACAAAGGGCACACCCAGCCATTTAAGGTCCTTAGTCCCATTCACCAAGACATGTGTAGCTTTCCTGTAAAAATCTAATTTTTACAGGCTAATTCTTCAGTAGCCATTGAAAGCTTGCCAAAAAAAAAAAAAAAAAAAAAAAATACAGGCACGATACAGTGCATCAATATTGTGTTTTTCTGAATTGGATCTCCTGCCTTCTCATCACAAATGTTTTCACACTGATAAACACTCTCAAGGACTTGTATATAGTTTGCCTGCATGTACTTTTTCCTCACACTGTAGGTCAGTTACAGAGTCATACAGAAATCTGAACCAAACTCTGAGCTCTGACATATGTACTTGTTAAAAGCTTGTATTGTTAACACTCAGTTCACTGTCTGGTTTCAACCTCAGGTCATCTGTGGTGAGCACAACCACAGAAACCCTTTCATTCAAATAAAGAAGCTTTTCCTTGTGCATCAAGCTCAAGATCTAACTCAAACCCTCTGAAGCACGCAGGTCAGCTGAATGGCAGAAGTGGAAATCCATCGATCCTGCTTTGTCTTTCAAATTTTCTGTAGAGCCCCGAGAATACACAGGACCATTGCTGTGACCAGCAAGACTCCAGCGATTAGTCCGATCCGAATCCAAGGGAGAGTGTCCCACTGCAGAGATGTCTCTTCCATGCCTTCAGAGAGGGATGGTGAAGGATGGAGGCAGATGGAGGGAGTAAGAGGTTAAAAGACTCATGGGAAATAAAGGCACTTGTTAAAACTATTTCTACAATTTTATCACACTTGACATGAATCTGAAGAGTTGGAACTATTTTCCTTCATGTCCAGCTTTGAAACATACAGCTGCTCACCTTCATCTGGGAATGACGTCACCGCCTCCTTGAAGGCTTCTATTGGCTGTGACTCTGTCATTACCATAAAAAGGAAATAAGCAAAGAAGATGAAATGACATGTGAGGTCACAGATATGGTGGCCACAAAAGCTCAAAGCGCTGGACCAGAACTTCAATAATTTGAGAATGCAGAATTTAGAAAAACACTGCAAATACAGAAAACTGTCATGCTCTTGTGTCCTGTTGTCAATTTTATTTCATGCTTACCTCTGTTCTAAGTGTTCTGTTTCACTCTATGTTGGTTCATCTGTTTTCATCCATGTGTCTCCTGTGCTCCTGTGCCTGTTCTCCTCATGTGCCCCGTGTTCCTGGTTGTTTGTCATGTTTTCTGATTTGTCCCTAGTTTTTGTAACCAGCCTTTTTTTTTACTTAGATTTTGAATTTTGGATCTTACCTTTGCCAAGGCCCAACAGTCGCCTTTAATTCAATCAGCATAAGCCAAAAATCAAACCTGATGCCTTCTCTACATACACCAGTGGTGACTTGAATTTCCCGGTGGCTTAAATAAATGCTAAAGTAACCACTAGTTAGCTATTTTCCTTCATGTCCAGCTTTGAAACATACAACTGCTCACCTTCATCTGGGAATGATGTCACCACCTCCTCGAAGGCTTCCATTGGCTGTGACTCTGTCATTACTATAAGAAAGTAAATAAAAACGAACATGAAATGACTTGTGAGGTTATAGGTATGATGGCCATGAAAGCTCAAAGTGCTGAAACAGAACTTCAATAATTTGAGAATGCAGCGTTTAGAAAAACACTGCAAATAAAAATTGTTGTTTGCTAAATATGTGCATACATTTTAAAAATGTACAAAGTTATATGTAACTATTTATTTTTAAATGCAGGCAATGCTCATTCAGCAGTCTCCTCATTGTTTTGACTCATTAAACAAAAAAACGACTCCACTACACACTAAACACACTACACCAAACACTACATAACACACTAACTATACACTCCAAACACGCTAAATGTCATAAATCTCTCAGCTCTCAATATCGCTGTCTATACACCGACCGTCGTTGCCTGTCATTCATCTACCTCCGTCCCTCCCACAACTTCCTGTTCCTCAACAACCAAAATTGCTGCTTGGACACTTTCGTGACAAAAGCCCGTTTTTACCGTTTCTTCTGCACCAGACACAAAGCAAACGTGACGGCAATGTTCGCGAAAAAGCGTGGCGGACATTATTTTCCATTAGTCAGGTTTTGGACGTGCCAGTGCGTCCGATCCGTCGCCTAGGGAGGTGGGCCGTGTAGCTAGCGGCTAGCGACTAGCCGCTAGCTACACACGAACATCCACAGATTCCGATTCCACTTTGTTGTCCGCGCGTCTCCGGATCTCCTCAGACCCGAACAGACTCGTCCGGACTCGTTTAGTCTCATTAATCCACAACAGTCAGTTTAGATGCAACGAACAGAACGGGACCGAACCGCCGGCAAAATCCCGGTCCAGCTCGCGCCGGTGGACAATGCTCGCAAATTTTTAAAGCATTTATGAAATAATTTATTAACGGTATCATTGCAGTCCAAACAAATGCGAAGTCGCACACCCTTGAAACACACAGCAGCCATGTTGTAAGTCTCAGGTCAGTCTGATCCTGAGATCAGAGATATTTAAGGAACACACACACGGACAGACAGACAGACAGACAGAGATTCCGTGCTTTTATAGAGAGATTTTACAGTCTATACACTGGGTCTGCTAGTGTACTTGTAAACTGGATCTTTTACCTAGTTCTTTTTCATTTCCCATTTCCCAAAACTCACCTTTTATTGGTTGTGTTGGATCTTCCAGGTGAACAGGTATAGGATCAAGTGGAAATTCAGTAGTCTCATCAGGAGGGAAAACTGTATGAAGAAGTGACCAAATGCTAATTGACACCAAATGATTCATTCACTGGCATAAAAAAATCAAACTTGATGCCTGCTCTGCCTAAACCTGAGGTGACTTGAATTTCCCGGTGGCTTAAATTGCTGCTAAAGTAACCACTAACAGGGACTGACTGCAACTATCTCCTGGTGAACACGGCTGGTGTTGGGACAGAATGCAAACGCCGATATCAGCTGCAGCTAGTTTGACGACAAGGAATCAACCAACAAGGTGGTTTTAGGAGTTTAGCTTCTGTTAGAACATTTTAGCTGTCTCGCTTAATCATGCAGCTTAGGTTAGCGGTCCTATTTGCTGACTATTGGATGCTGTGCTAGGTCCCAATCAGGTTGTGTTCAGCATGCCCTCTTATCACTTAAACAGCATTGAGCTCCCAGAGTGTATCTTTAAAGCTGCACTAATCAATAATTGTGTGTGTGTTTGTGTGTGTGTGTGTGTGTCTGAAAAGTTTTTTTGTTTTTTTTTATAGTATTTCACAGTCTATACACTGGGTCTGCTACTGTACTCATAAACTGGATCTTTTACCTAGTTCTCTTTTATTGCCCATTTCCCAAGACTCACCTTTTATTGGTTGTGTTGAATCTTCCAGGTGAACAGGTATAGGATCAAGTGGACTTTCAGCACTTGTCGCATCAGGAGGGAAAACTGTATGAAGAAGTGACCAAAATGCAAAATTAACAGCACATGATTCATTCAATATAACATGCACTGTGGTATAAAACAGAACAACAAGTGTGTCATCTTTTGGATACATAACAGTTAGGTGTACAGTTAACTGCAAGGTGGTGAGTCCGCACAATTATCTGTGAGTGATCAGATTAGAACTTTGTGTCTGGACAACATAGGCCTGGGCGATATTGCTGAAATGTCTATCACAATAGTGAAGTTTCATATCAGTCGATCTTGACAACTTTTGATAATTCTTAAAAGCCTGTCCTCTTTCTAAAGTTTTACAGACCAACAACTTTTTCGGGACACACAGGTTATAATTATGTTACCACAACGATGGAAAACACACAAATAAAATTACATAAATAAGTAGAAATATGTCATACCAGCAAACTGATGTGTCCTTCTTTTTCATAGTTTCCTCTCTATAGCACTCATTTTCTCACTCTAGTGTTAATGGGTTGCACTGTACTCGTGTTTTTCTCGTGGTTGGTTTGTAAAGACAACAGCCAGCGGTGGAGCTGATGTGAGTCATAGCTGCCCCTGTAAAAACCCTAACCCCTTTGGCTGTCTTAACTGCAGTGTCTCTTGGCTTGCAGGTAGAGCAAACAGGCCGTGGGGGCGAGGTAGCAGACCTGCAGGCCGGTGGCAGTGGCAGCGATGGCTCTATCTAATGAGCCCTGAGACACTGTGACAGTGAGAGTGCCTCTGCAGGACAGGTGACCAGAGCTACTGCATATTTTAATACTTTACAGGTGCAGTGATGGTCTTTTGAGAACTGCAGTGGGATCCATAATGACGCCTCACTCCAGGCAACTATTTTCTTGTTGCCATCAATGACGTGTCTATTCCCAATACATATTGCGATTGCTTTATTATCCAGGCCTAAGACAACATGAACCTATCTGCATGGGTTGCTGTGCTAAGGACATAGGCGTCGGTAATTACGTACGCTGGTGACACGGCTTTCCAACAGCATGAGAAACGGACATCCATCATCTCGCCTTAAAACAATCACGCTGCAGAGTCTCAGAGAAGATGATTCATCTCAGCCTGACCTTTCTCTGCTAGGAGCAAAAGGACTCTGCACTTCTGTCACCCTGGATTTGACATTGTGTGTTGCAAATCCGATGCGAGCAGCCAGAACATCTGGACTGAGGCTATAGAAGCTCACATAAGCTTTCCACCCAAACAACCAGCTGATGGTGCAACATTTTCTCATAAACAATAAGTCCACTGATGAAAATATATGAAGAAGTATAAGAATGAAGATTACCGTTATCTGTATGATTTGTATCCAGCACAGTCAATGTAATACTCTCTGGAATTCCAGGTCTCGGATCGTCAGAATATCTGGAAAATATAATTGATAATGGTTAGTACCTATTACAAGTAGTAGCAGCAGAAAGCCCATTTAATCATTGCATTCTGGGTAATTTTCTGTGTGTGCTCACATAATAAGAAAATCAGTGGCGTGCACAGGTAGACACTAGGTGGTGCTAAAGCACCTGCCCTTTGCCCTCTGGACCAAGCAAGTGCGCTTTTGAAAGTTCGTTTTTTTTTTTGTGGCCCATGCTGACATGACCATCTATAAATGCTCGTCGATTAAAAGCGTGTGATGATAATGCCCCAATTAATATTCCCTCCACCCCCCACCGCACCCGCACACACCTCTGTCAACGTGAACGCGCGTTGTAGCAGCAGACAGTGCGCAGCTGCAGCCCAAACACACCTCCTCCCCTGCACACCAGCCAGGTAACACATACATGAATCGAGTCGAGTGTGTTGTTTGCCCCCTAAGCCTCAGTTGCCAAGCTATAACTTGCATTTATTTGTCTCTGTTGTGAAGTAGCCTGTCTCAACGCCACACAGCTGGTCATAATTTAGCCGACTGCTCAACTGCTTAACAAGCTAGACGCTACCCAAAATCAATAATAGATATGACGTGATGATGACCACCGGTAGAGTTTGTCATTGGTATCTTACAGCATGTGAATCTATCAGTATACTTACTTAAGATGAATATTTAGTAGGCCATTATGTAGGTTTACATTAGGCTACATAATTAACACTTGCAGGAATTTATTTGCTATATGGCAAACAGGCAATTCCCAATTGCCTGCAGAAAAAGTAGCCCTGTGCCTTGTTGAAATATAACCAAACAGTCTTATTCATATTGTTGGTCTCTTTTTATTTACCTATTGCAGCATAATGCCTAGAAAGGAGAGGATAAGAAAGGAAAAAGAAAGGGATCTACAGCAGGCTGCCCAGGGGAGCAGCTCTCTGCTCTCCTGGATAAAAGCATCCACCAGCAGCACGGAGGATGCTGCTTTAGAGAGTGGTAACGCTCACTCTTCACTCCTCACTTCAAAATGACACTTAGTACACTTCTTTTGTTCTGACAGGGGAAAAAGAGTACACTAATCTATCATTGTAGCTTGTAACTTGCTTAAAACCTCTCCATGTGCGTTCATTCCAAAGAAATAAAACAATAGTGATTGACTGATCAGTGCTATAGTGTGAAACTGTACCAGTTCAAAGGTCAAGTAATTTTATTAAGATATTGACATAAATAAATATGCAATTACATTCAACATGTGCCTGTAATGTTTATTTATTTTCTAAATCTCACACTGCTATAATAAGGCAGCCGTCAGTTCTACATGCCGCATAAAGTGCCCTTATTTTTCACTGAGCACCTGCCCCCCAAAATGTCTGTGCACGCCACTGAAGAAAATATCTCATTCTTTCTATAATTATAATGAAAATAAAGTCCACTTGACCATAATGACAACAGGACAGATGTAGAAAGGTCCCACATTTTAAATGATGGTTTCCCTGTTTAAGAAATTGTCTCTATTTTATCAAGAATTACAAGCTGCCAGGTTAAGAACAAAAACTACAGCAATAGCTTTAATGATAATGATGTGAGCATCCACAATGATGAACGATAACATTCTGTAAGGCTCTAGCTGTGACAGCAGCTCAGAAAGATGCATATTGATGACCTGTTCCTGCTGTATGTTACACAGAGAAACAAAAAAAAAAAGCCCTGTGTTAGGTAAGCCTGTATTTAACAGATGTGTTGTTGGACTACCAATTTTTGGTATGAAAGTGACATTCTACAAAAACATTTAATTTCATTATCATTATTAAGGTTCCAGAGTTGTAACTCATAATTACTATTGTCTAATGATGCAAAAACTAAAAAGTTTTAATCAATCAAACTTTTTGCAGTTGAAGACTGTGAAGACTGATAGTCCATGAGTTTAGTGACAACATAAAAAAACATTTAATTCTGTAGCTAGAACTTACCTGGCTTTATACAGACATCGGTATTCTCCATTGTCACTCATTAATGTTTGGCCCATAAAAAGACTACATTTTTCTTTAGCATCACATAAGATAATAAGCCGATATAAATCGTCAGGATGAAACACTGTATCATCAGTGCCCGGATCCTGTAAGTGAAAAGAGATGATCAGATTAACGGACAAGATTTTTGACGAGCCAACAACACTATACAGTACTATATTGAAAGAAGACTTTTAATATATGTTCAAAGTGAAAATACAAAAATAACTGCGTTAATGTATCCCTGTGGGAAATATATTTTTCCTTTCACATGTGTAAAGTCATAAAAACTGTGAGAATCTGATGTCTGATATTCTGTATGTACTCATACTGTGTGTAGTCTATATTCTATAGACTTAGAATTTTATGACTGCCACACTACAGACAGATTCAGACTGAGATAGATTGCAAGTGTACATGCACAGTGGCATTAGAATAAGGATCAGCATTTTGAAGTCTATTTTCATGTAACTGGATGAAGCTGTTTTTACATGTCTGTAGAATCATACAATCACAGAATTATCATACAAGTAATCTTTTTTTATAAGACAAAAGATACAATATACTGAAAATGTGAGTGCATCTACAGAATGCTGTAGTATACAGTACCTTGATTTGTCCTGAGATTATAGTGTTGCCGTCCTTAGTCCACCAGACTTGCAGCTCATTCTGCGCCTCGCTTCTGGAAATCTCAGTGTAGCATGTTAGAATCACCTCGTCACCCACAGGCACCACGAGGGAGCGCTCTACTTGGGGTGCTTGGGGGGGGCAAGAAAGAGAAGAAGACTCAAGAAAGGAGAAAAAGAGATTAAGTTGGTCTTCTTTATTTTCTGATGGGCCTAAAATACAATGTAAGAATCTGTACCAGTCCTGTCTCTGGTGAGACACTGGTTGTCAAAGTCACTTAGTCAACCTGTCAACTATTGAACCTTCAGATGTGGTTGCCAGCTCTGTATTATCATTCTTGACTTGTTCTGCCACTTTTTGTGTGAACAATTGAATGAAAAGAGAGACAGTCTGAAAGGGTTGACTTCTTATCCTCATTGGAAAAATGCGTTGGCATCGCAGAAGAACTAGTTTATTTGAAGTATGCTGAACCCTTAAGTCAGGGCATGGATGAAAAGAACTGTAGATTCTGTGACCGTGAGGGGCCACAACTTCAAATCGCCTAAATCAGTAACAAAGGGATCGGTAAGTAAAACAGCTGAAATGTCATCTATTTTGCATGGCACAAATAAATGAGGATCCATCTGATTCCCAAATGGTTTTCTAGCATCAGTTGACAATTGAATAAACCAAAAAGATTTCTGAGAAAAGATAACATCATCAGGTATCACAAGAAGATAGAAAACCAAGCAGCATCCTGAAGCCAATGCAGAAGTGCCAAACAAGTGCAGTTGCTCCAAAATGTCACGGTGGCTCTTTTTTCTCTATTTTAAGTGTTTATGAAACAGTCTTGTGATTCCTCTGATGATTATAAATGACCTCTAACAGTAAACGAGACCATCATTAAAAAGACTGCTATTTTTATTCGGTTACCTGTGCTCAGGTCCGATCACATATATGACATATAAAATCACAACGCCATCGTGATCCATCTTGCGGTCTCTCTGTCAGGCACTTCCAAAACAAATGCAAAGATCTTTACAAAAGCAGGCGCTGGTGTTGTACTGCTTTTTTCAAAAGGGGCAGCTAGAATCAACAAAAACAGAAAGTTCCTCGTAGCCACTTTGAGAAAATGTTCAAAAACATGTTCACATCCAACCAGGCTTACTTTCACAGTGCACTCGAAAGATTAAGCGCTCTACTCCAGCTATACACAATTAAAGCCTCAGACTTAAAATCTAGCTAAAATCAGAACATTTATTTCTAATCTAGTCTTTTTGTAACTACCAAACAGAGTCGTAGCAAACAGTTAAGTGTGTATTTAGTCTTACAAATGACATCACCTGACATCACCTTCCTCTGCTTCCCACTCACCCGTCACTGTAAGCCATACCGTTGATAGGGTTTTTCTTCCTTCCAGAATGCATTCATACATTTCTGAGTCACTGAACATCGTGCTCTTGAGAACCACGGACCAGTCTCCTTCCCTGACCTTCTCTTCTGAGGGCAACTCGATTCGACCCTGGAAGGAATCATGGCACTGTAAGGCACATCCACATCCACATCCACCTCCGCCTCTTATTGCTAATGTCCGATGTAATATATGTTGTATTATTTGTTTGTAGTGTCCTTGGTTAAATGTAGCTACGGTATGTGAAACTGTGTACATCGTTGGATGCAAGACACATGTCAGAAGAAAATTCTGACTGTGAAGTGAAATCAATATCAGGTCTCAATTTTTCCATCTTGTTTGGGAAGGTTTGGGGTTAGAGTAGGAGCAGGTTAAAGTGTAGCTCAAACAAGATTTAAAAGGTAAATAATCCACACCCCACTACAGCAAAGTAAACTTGATTAAATTACTGTAGATTTTATACTGTAAATCAAAGACAAAAAGTACTAACCATAAATTTGTCCCCCTCTCTTAGTTCTCCTCCTCGCAAAATTGCCACATCCTCCCCCATGGCCTCCCACTGGACAGTCCCTTTCTCCTCAAGGTAGGCTGAGCCATTACAGGGCAAGATGGCTGCTTCCCCAAACTCCACCTGAAGGCTTGATATCTCCACCACATGAATGGCTGGAGGAGGAGAAGTGTAATGTAAACATGTGTAAGCAATACAAGACAGAAAAATAATGCAGAGAAATTAGTGAAGTTAAAGGAGCAGGGGGCTGAGAAAAGTGAGGATACTAGTGTTGCACCTTTTAGTGAAATATGGATACTTTTTCAATATTTTTTTGTTAGAAGTGGTTCAGTACTACAATTTCTCAACATTTGGTACTTGTAGGTCAGATGTGCCTCTGATGATTTAAGAGGATAGGGGATTGTCTAATTATCCACTAGGTGGAGGTACTAGCCAGATAAGTACCTGGTATCTCTACCTCTACCCTTGACAAAACATGGTATCATATGTAAGGTATCATTAGGACAGCATATCAATGTCAGGCCTATCTTGTATTATAAACATAATGATACACAGATTAGAAAATGTGAGTTCCAAAACAACACATGTATGAGTGTTCAGTTATTTGGAGGACTCTTTTTAGCACTTTCTAATATATACATATGCATACCACAAGCATGGAGCTACACTATTGCTTCACTTTAATACTGTAGTAAAGTAGTAAAAGCTCACAACCCCATGTAGCCAGTTAGCCAGCTAGGTAGGTAGCATGTGCTGCCCATGTAGGCTAAGATAACATCCTTGGTGCAGCATATTTGACAAATAAAAGTAGGTGCAGCAGCTAGATACTCGATTCAGAATTACTCTTGTATTGTTCCAGCAACAGGTGCTAAGTAGCTAAATCTAGTAGCATTTGTTGAGCTGGCTTGCTTTAGAGACAGGGACAATGTGACTGGCTGAAAAGTGAGAGGGCAGGAACAATAGTGACATTATGAAATGAAAACAGACTTTTATAATTAGTGAAGACTTCTATGGAATGAGAATAAAGTTAGTTTTTCCTCATTTTTCAAATCAAATTATATATATATATATATATATATATATATGAGAGAGAGAGAGAGAGAAAGAGTGACAGATCACTTTGCGTTCTCTTCCATGGAGCTCCACAGATGTGAAGGATACAGTTGACTAGACTCAGTACTCGGTTACATGAGAGTCATGGAGATGTGTGAGAGATAATCTCTAAACTCATTTGAAATTCCACTTTACTTGAGGCAATTTCACAAAAATTAGAATAAAAGGTGGGTTCTGTTGAGGATAATCTGAAGTTAAAACCTTACTATCTAGTTTCATCAAATCATATAGTAAAATATCCCCTGGGCAGAATGTATATGAAACATGAGTCACCATTGCAGAGCCCTCCGAACTGAAGACACAGCACCATCACCAAAATACACAGAGGAAACATACTGTCCTTTCCTCTTCCTCGGTGCTGAAACAGAAAAGCCTCATTAGAACGATTACAATTCCTTATAATAATCACCAATCAATGGGATTCCTAGTAAAGGTTATCAACAAGTCCATTTTGCTCTATTTCCAAAGGTAAACCAAAGTCAGGAGAGCGGCACATATAAAGCATTTTTTTTAAAGTTACACAAGTTCCGACGCTGCTCCTTTGGAGGTCCAGGATTGTTGACAAATCAACATTGAAGTCTGGCATCTTTCATGCGCCATAAAAGGCAGAAAATATAAATACAGGCAGATCTTACCAAAGAGTGTACCGAGATGAAGGAATCTCCTAAGGCGGGAGGTTTCAGCGGTGATGTGCCGCAGCTCTGACTGTTTTAGATGACCATATGTATCTCCTCTTAGCTCTCCCGTTTCAACCCGGGCTCAAATCTCAACAGCTCCAAGTGGCACCTTCAGGTTCTGTGGGAAATATCACAGTTACAGTCTTTTGCAGGGAGCAGCCTATGTGACTACCAGAAACAGACTCCCACAGACACATGACAGGAACACGAGAACAAATCCAAGTTTCTCGTTGCCTGTTTTAGTTTTTAAATTCATTTTCTTAACCTGAACGTACAAACACAACTCTACAACACAATTAATTTTGTGGTTTAAAATAACAAAGAGGCAGCCTGTGACATACAGTGTTACTCATATAGGCCCTCAAAAGCTTGTTTGCCTCTTGCCACAGGTTAAATTTAACATACAGCAACATACTTGCCTTCACAGCCAAACTCAGAGGACATAAGATCACACAAGACCTTCACATTGTGCTTAGTTGGCAGCCTGCACCAAGAGGCACATGGCAGAATTGTCACTTATAATGTGAAGCTTTTGGGGTGCAGCTTTAGAGAAATGTGGCTATACAGTGTTGCAAAATGACAACTGTTTAGTTTTGATCACATCTGAAACAAATATAATTTTCATCTAAATGTGTTATTTGTGTTTTTTTTAGTTTGTGTTTTTTTCATTATGTTGTGGTCTAATTAACAAGCAAATGAATTAAAATAATATAAAACTCAAACTCAGTGAAATAATCTTTTTTTCGTTTTTTCGTTTTTGGTAATAAGGAGACCAGGGGGAGATTTGTGTGCACAAATCATCTAACTCTTTCCTCCACTATCATAAATAGAATCCAAAGGCTCTGGGTTTGATCCATAATTGAACTACAGAGTTCAACTATTGCCCACCAAGCCCTGTAACAGTCAAAACCAGGTCCCACCGAGATTTGAACTCGGATCGCTGGATTCAGAGTCCAGAGTGCTAACCATTACACCATGGAACCTCTGAAGAGCACCCATGGACTGCCATGCAACGTGATTTTCCGTCTTTCTCGTCTGCTACAAAGAAGGCTTGCAGCAGTAGAAAAGTTAGCAAAAATGCTAACTTTAGCAAAGAAGCTAACGTTACGCGCTAACTTACTTTACTTGGTTGGCTGACTGGTCACAGTCGAGAGCAGCTGTGGGAAATGCCACCGTTAGCCATTGTTCCCAAGGAAATGCCACAAACAATTAATACTGGAGACAACGGCAAACTGGCAAGTTAACACTTCACAGCTTGAGATTCTTGACCCACTGGCCATTCACATACAAAGTCAAGCGTTGGGACCGTGATTGACCGCTATTAATTGCGGCGGGACCCAAGCTCCAACAAGAAGTCAATTTGAGAAAGACAAACAAGACCATTCTTTGCTCAGGAAAAGAAGTGTGCATACAGAAATGAATCATGGTGCACATTCTACAGGAGTTATGTCAGAAACTGCCAACATGCATGATGCCGACTTTTTTCAGCAATTACGTCCTTAGAACAAACGGTTCCGCTGAAAAAACATTGCATGTCAGAAGTGGGATTCGAACCCACGCCTCCAGGGGAGACTGCGACCTGAACGCAGCGCCTTAGACCGCTCGGCCATCCTGACGTAGAAACTATTGTTTTTTCAGGGGAAATTGCGAAACGCATGCGCAGATGGCACAGTACATCTGCCATCATGTAATACATTGCAGCAACTCTGCTTTCACATGTCAATGCTCAACTATTACAGTATTGCAGCCTCATCCAGTAAAGAGCTGCATTGACAATACATGCAGGCACGAATTCCTGGTGGACTCATTCGTAGTCTACTTAACTTCTTTCTACGCGTCCGTGACGGAGTTCAGACACCCAGCTCCCGGCGCGTCTACGTTCTGAACCAAGGCAACCAGGGCCTCCCCACCAGGCCGTAAAAACTGAAAAATCCTTTCAGATGAGACTTGAAACCTCATCAGGATCCTCGTCAACCCCACCGGTGGCGCAGATCCCACTCGAGGATCAGCTTTTCAGCCCACGTTAGCCAGGCGAACCGTCCCAACGGCATTCCAGGCAGTAGAAAGCCACAGAAATGCTCACACAAAGCACTTCGTCCGAACGGCTGTTGATTCGCGCCACCAGTGGCAGTGTGCTGGACCTTCGACGACATCCAGACGCAGCAAATTAACTGAAACCTCACGTTTGTGGTGAGAAGGAGAGGGAGACCAGGAGGAGATTTGTGTGCACACAATCATCTAACTCTTTCCTCCACTATCATATGTGGATTCCAAAGTCTCTGGGCTTGATTGGACGACAGACAACAGCTGGTCGTATCGGGACTTACGTACCTGGAATAACTGTGTTGCCACCTGCTCGTTCTTACAGCCTGAATGCCCACCAAGCCCTGTAACAGTCAAAACCAGGTCCCACCGAGATTTGAACTCGGATCGCTGGATTCAGAGTCCAGAGTGCTAACCATTACACCATGGAACCTCTGAAGAGCACCCATGGACTGCCATGCAACGTGATTTTCCGTCTTTCTCGTCTGCTACAAAGAAGGCTTGCAGCAATGCTAACTTTAGCAAAGAAGCTAACGTTACGCGCTAACTTACTTTACTTGGTTGGCTGACTGGTCACAGTCGAGAGCAGCTGTGGGAAATGCCACCGTTAGCCATTGTTCCCAAGGAAATGCCACAAACAATTAATCCGGCATCAAATAGGGCTACTGGAGACAACGGCAAACTGGCAAGTTAACACTTCACAGCTTGAGATTCTTGACCCACTGGCCATTCACATACAAAGTCAAGCGTTGGGACCGTGATTGACCGCTATTAATTGCGGCGGGACCCAAGCTCCAACAAGAAGTCAATTTGAGAAAGACAAACAAGACCATTCTTTGCTCAGGAAAAGAAGTGTGCATACAGAAATGAATCATGGTGCACATTCTACAGGAGTTATGTCAGAAACTGCCAACATGCATGATGCCGACTTTTTTCAGCAATTACGTCCTTAGAACAAACGGTTCCGCTGAAAAAACACTGCATGTCAGAAGTGGGATTCGAACCCACGCCTCCAGGGGAGACTGCGACCTGAACGCAGCGCCTTAGACCGCTCGGCCATCCTGACGTAGAAACTATTGTTTTTTCAGGGGAAATTGCGAAACGCATGCGCAGATGGCACAGTACATCTGCCATCATGTAATACATTGCAGCAACTCTGCTTTCACATGTCAATGCTCAACTATTACAGTATTGCAGCCTCATCCAGTAAAGAGCTGCATTGACAATACATGCAGGCACGAATTCCTGGTGGACTCATTCGTAGTCTACTTAACTTCTTTCTACGCGTCCGTGACGGAGTTCAGACACCCAGCTCCCGGCGCGTCTACGTTCTGAACCAAGGCAACCAGGGCCTCCCCACCAGGCCGTAAAAACTGAAAAATCCTTTCAGATGAGACTTGAAACCTCATCAGGATCCTCGTCAACCCCACCGGTGGCGCAGATCCCACTCGAGGATCAGCTTTTCAGCCCACGTTAGCCAGGCGAACCGTCCCAACGGCATTCCAGGCAGTAGAAAGCCACAGAAACGCTCACACAAAGCACTTCGTCCGAACGGCTGTTGATTCGCGCCACCAGTGGCAGTGTGCTGGACCTTCGACGACATCCAGACGCAGCAAATTAACTGAAACCTCACGTTTGTGGTGAGAAGGAGAGGGAGACCAGGAGGAGATTTGTGTGCACAAATCATCTAACTCTTTCCTCCACTATCATATGTGGATTCCAAAGTCTCTGGGCTTGATTGGACGACAGACAACAGCTGGTCGTATCGGGACTTACGTACCTGGAATAACTGTGTTGCCACCTGCTCGTTCTTACAGCCTGAATGCCCACCAAGCCCTGTAACAGTCAAAACCAGGTCCCACCGAGATTTGAACTCGGATCGCTGGATTCAGAGTCCAGAGTGCTAACCATTACACCATGGAACCTCTGAAGAGCACCCATGGACTGCCATGCAACGTGATTTTCCGTCTTTCTCGTCTGCTACAAAGAAGGCTTGCAGCAATGCTAACTTTAGCAAAGAAGCTAACGTTACGCGCTAACTTACTTTACTTGGTTGGCTGACTGGTCACAGTCGAGAGCAGCTGTGGGAAATGCCACCGTTAGCCATTGTTCCCAAGGAAATGCCACAAACAATTAATCCGGCATCAAATAGGGCTACTGGAGACAACGGCAAACTGGCAAGTTAACACTTCACAGCTTGAGATTCTTGACCCACTGGCCATTCACATACAAAGTCAAGCGTTGGGACCGTGATTGACCGCTATTAATTGCGGCGGGACCCAAGCTCCAACAAGAAGTCAATTTGAGAAAGACAAACAAGACCATTCTTTGCTCAGGAAAAGAAGTGTGCATACAGAAATGAATCATGGTGCACATTCTACAGGAGTTATGTCAGAAACTGCCAACATGCATGATGCCGACTTTTTTCAGCAATTACGTCCTTAGAACAAACGGTTCCGCTGAAAAAACACTGCATGTCAGAAGTGGGATTCGAACCCACGCCTCCAGGGGAGACTGCGACCTGAACGCCTGCAGCCACCGGAGCCACCGTTCAACATTATGAAATGTTGGAGGATGACGGCCAATCAAATCCGCGGCTCCAACATTCACCCACCAATCGCCTTCGTCCAGCTCCAACATTTGACCAATCACGACGGAGAAATGTTGAACGGAGCCGAGCGTAAGCCGAGTGAAGCCGAGACGATTTGCGGTAACAGTTGGCGTTTTTGAAACGGAGTTTGAGGCGAGTGACCACAGAAATCGGACGACAAGTGAAACGGCGAGTATTTACACATTTGTCACACTGCTGTACACATTAACACTTCATATAGACAAGTAATTTCACCTGTTGTGTTAAATTATATGTCTGACATTTTGCTTTTTGTCGCGTTTGCTAACATTCATGTTACCGATGAATGAATGTTCGCTTTGCTAGCTTGAATTTGCCTCTTAAGCTCATTCACAAGACTAATTCTAGTGTTTTTAATGTGATAAACGCTCGTTTTCATCGCTGGAGATATACTTTAATTGTGTCCATTTAGTGTAAAACAATCAAAGTCGTACGTTGTTTGTCAAGGCAGGTTCACTGTCAGGGTGGGGGGTCCTAACGTTAGTGGTATCCTGAACTCACAGTGTCGTGGGATTTTTAAAACTTCTGGGAAGCTGACTCGTTAAAACTTGTTTCTGTTTTAATGAGATTATTCAAACTGTAAAGGTATAAACTTTCTAATTCATGATATTTCCCGCAACGTACCTGAATGAATACATATTTATGATATAAATCAGGTTAATTCTTCAGCTACAAACACAGATGCATCAGACCCTAGTTGGCTTTGGTTGTCATGGTCTAGCTCTCATGTTCCAGTATTCACGTTGTTTTTATTCATTTAAAAAGTATTCATGCATTTATGTGAACAAAGGCAACATCTTCCAAGTCCCACAAGGCGATGGCGGACTCAGAGTGGATGTCCCGCCTGAGGAAGTTTGCCAGCAGTGGCGTCTGGCCTGCAGGTGAAGGAAACAGGCCAGCCCCCAGGCAGAAGAAGTGGTTTGCCCTCTATCAGATGGTATGAGTATATTCACTATATACAGTATATTGTATACATTGTTATTTACTCTCACAATACATTTAACTCATCATGATTTGTATAAAATGCAATAAAGGCCATGTTCCTATGAGTTAATAAACATGTCATGAACAAACAATTTATATTAGATCTGTGTAACTACACAAATGAAAATCAGTCATTTAATCTGTGGTAGATTCAATCAAATGTGCAACTGTAATTTTTAGATCGAGAAATGTCCAATGCAGAGACCAGGACAGAGGTCTTTGTTTGGTCAAGCAAGGCAGTGTGTGTGTCATTTTCACACGCAGAAGGTAACACTGGTCAATTTAATACTCAAGTTGTGTGTGTGTATTAGTACACAAGCTAATTTGTGATTTCATATACTTTGCCATGTCCAGGGCTCTGTGGGGACACAGAGTGCAGCAGCAGCAGCAGCAGGTCCCATCCAGGGCATTGTGGGGACACAGAGCGCAGCAGCAGCAGCAGGTCCCGTCCAGGGCATTGTGGGGACACAGAGCGCAGCAGCAGCAGCAGGTCCCGTCCAGGGCATTGTGGGGCCACAGAGTGCAGCAGCAGCAGGTCCCATCCAGGGCTCTGTGGGGACACAGAGTGCAGCAGCAGGCCAGCAGGGTGCAGCCGTGGGACAAGTGACAGCCGGCCATAAACAGCGACCATTATTGAGTTTGTCAATGGTATTTGTAAAACTCATAACTTGATGATGAATATTTGACATTTTCTTCACTAAATGATAGTTAGACAACGAAGTCCTCTCATGACACCGGCTTTTGCTTTATTTCCTTTCAGTTTACCAAGCCAAGATTTGGTGGTGCTCATGTTGCTGCTGCAAAGCCAAATCTGAGCAGAGCCAGAAAAGCAACAGAGGTAAATGGAGATCACATTGAAAGTGTTCAATTTGAAGTTTGTTTGTACAAGTTACTTAGATGGAATTCTTTACAGACCCAAGTCACCAGCCCCACTAAAGGAAGCACCAGTTCCCCAGCCAGCATTGCTGTCTCAGTAAGTAACAATATAACTCAGTTTCAAACACAGTTAAAGTATATGTATTTCTGTCTATATTTTTCTCAAGATTATTTAGACTATTAAAAAAGAAACACTCAAATCAGAAATGACACCTGAAAGCTAAATAATAGTGTTTCATGTAGAGTAGCTATATGAAATAACAAGGTAATTTTAATGTTGTTAATAATATGAATTTTAATCTTTTCCATGCCTTTACAGTCTCCAGACCCTGTGACAGATGCTCCAGGTCCTGTGCCTGTCCTCAGTACCACAGCAGTGTGTGCCACCATCACAGTAAGTAGTATAACATTTAATATCATTCTGTGTAGAGCATAATCAGTCTTCTACCAGTACTACGTGTGTTTATGCATTGTGTGGTTTTTTTTATCACTAAGGCTGCGCAACCAAGGACAGAGACGTCACCTCAGCTGCCCCGTTTGTGGTCAGAAGGTTTGCCACCTGAAGACCACAAATGGATAGAGAAATATGTTTTGAAGGTGAGGCCCAGGGGAAAACTGGAGCTTCAAAACAACTTGAAGCTCTGGTACTATCCACCGCAGCCAAGTTCCCTCTACCACCAGGCTCCTGCTCCAGACCGCTTTTTCGCCCACCCACTTCTTGTCTGGATGCCCTACAAGTTGTGGAAGGTGAAGGTGGTCTGTCCCAACCCTGCCTGTGAACGCCACCAGCTCACAGGGGCGGGACTGCACAAGAGGGCACATCGGGTCCTGGACGTGGACAGGATGTACAACATGGTGACAGAGACTCTAACCTGCACCAAATGTAGAGCCAACCACGTGTCTTGGAGTCAGACTGTCCTAAAACAACTGGACTTGGCACACAGATCGGAATTTCGGGTCATCCTCACACAAAAGTGAGTAACATCTCCTTACTCTCTTGATTTGTCAAATAGAATTATGTAAAACATTTTTACTGATGCATCTGTCTGTGACCAAGGTATGCTTGTGACATCCGGGTGATCCGACTTCTGCGGGAGAGAGGCCTGGGGAACAGTCCTACGCGGGTTTTGAAGCAACTCGGGGAGAACCACCCAGAGGAATGGCTTCAACGTGCGACACGGTATACCACAGAGTGTTTGGACTTCCTCCAGCGGCCCGGACTGCTGCCCATGGCGTTCCCTGAGCCTCCAGAGCCTGCTGTGGTGCCCAGCTGTAAGTGGCTCCTCTCTGTTTACAGCCAGGACATCCTGACGAGGCTGGAGGACATCAAGGCCAGGATCACTTCCACCTATGGCAGCATATTAAAGATGGATTCCACTAAAAAGGTTAAACAATCTTCTTTTCTTCAAAAAATAGGCTACATATTGTGTTATATATATATATATATATATATATATATATATATATATATATATATATATATATATATACGTATATATATATATATATATATATATATAACATACATGCCTGTTTTTCTGTATTTCTGAATCATGTTGACATAGACCCTATACATTTTGTGTGCTTCAGATCATCAAGAAGCTTGCCGGAGCTGCCAAGGGCACAGCACTCTGGCTCGCCTCAGTGGGAAATGAGTATGGGCAGATACTAATGAGTGTGCTGACCGCTCAGGAGGGAGCTGGCCTGGACATGATGGCAGCGGATCTGGTCAAGCGATACCAGCAGGCAGGTGTGGATCCCCCTGTCATCCTGTATGTGGACTGTGGCTGCTGTGCTGAGTCGGTGGAGACCAAGCTGAAGGTCAGATTCAGCTGGTGGCCAGACCTGACAGTAAGGCTGGATATCTGGCACTTCATGCGCCGACTTGCCCTGGGATGCACAACAGATGCTCATCAGCTGTACCCAGCTTTCATGTCACGCTTATCAATGTGTGTGTTTGAGTGGGATGCAGCTGATTTAGCTCTGTTGCGTGAAGCTAAAAAACAGCAGCTTCAGTCACAGGGCCGGCCTTGTCTCACCGATGATAACATCAGCAGACAACTGTCCAGGGAGGAGCTGACTCTCCACTGCCGGAGGAGGACCCGTGGTGAGGAGACCACCACGAAGCTGCTGGAGGAGCTGCTGCAGGGGCTGATGGGTAGTGGTGGGAACGACTCCCTTGGAGTTCCGCTGTTTGACAGGGAGAGGATGCAGCACATCTGGCATGTCCAGAAAAAGCACATAAAGTGCATCCAGGACCTGCCAGGTGTTGCTCTATACACTAAAACAGGGGAGCTCACAAAGGGAGGTTTGCGGCTACCAGTGTACAGATGTGCCAGAGGCTCGACATCTTTGGAGTCCTTTCATCTCCTCCTCAACCGCTTCATACCAGGTTTGTGTCTTTCAGACATGTTGGTTCATGTGCTGTATAATCCAAGAGTATTTCATAATTTAATATTTGATAATGTCCTTCTAGGGACCAGTGCCAACAGCCTGAATTTTCAGGCATACCTGCTGGAGGGACTCCATAGGTGAAACCAGGACCGTGGTAGTGCTGCCCTGTCTACCGCACCGTCACCTTTACGCTGCTACTCGGGTGACCTGCTTCACTGCGCAAACAAAAACTTCGAGAAGCTGTTTGGCAAGAAGGTGGCACCAGAGTTCTGTCTGCCCTCACGTTACACTGGTAAGCATTTGTGAACACAGTTGTATTCCACTCGGTTTTAAAATCCTTTATTAACACTGTAAAATATTCACTTTACTTCAATTATTTCAGGAGAGCTCATAGGGCTGCAGTATCTGTTTCGGCAGACTGGTCAGGCACTGCAGGATATGCACCCTGACTCAGAGGAGACTGCTGACTTAATTGAACAGCATGAGGATGAAGAGGAAACAGATGAGGGCTTCGCTGACATCTCAGACGACCCCACGGTGCTTGTCCCGGAGGTCCCTAAGGCTGCAGCGTCTGTCACTCCTGGTCCCTCATCCAGTCTGATGTCCACCATCTCCACATCTGGCATGGCTCCTGGGACATCTACCCTGAGCCTGGGCACATCCTCTGCTGTTTTCAGCTCATCCACCATAGCTACTGGTATGGTTGAACTATTCAAAATACTAGTGAAATTGCAATATGACCAAGTGCAAAGACATAACAGCAATAAAATGAAGTAGCACAGTGCTGCAGAGATGCCTGGTCTACAAATCATGTTCCCCAGATGTAAGAGAATATGTTCATTTGCTACAGACCCCAACAAATGTCGCATCATCATAATAATAATAGTTTTTTGCAGTGAAAATTAAAACTGTGATGCTATAATATCTATACAAAATAATCTTGTTCTGATTTTTCTTAACATTTCCTGCAGCCCTACCTCCTGGCACTTCTTCCATGGACTCTGGCACATCCATCATGCCCTCTTCTTCGTCCGCTGAGGCTGGAGTGGATATGTAGGCGGAAGACGAAGATATGGTAAGTGTGTGTATGTTCAATTTCGAATATGTAGGTGTATAGATATGAGCCCAACTCTTACATATACACACTTAGACACAGTAGGGGAGACTGGGGATGGTTGTAACACTTTTTGTCTCAGCTCCTATAACTTGCAGAATGTTTGCGGACGGTAGGACACTCAAATTTTAAACCAAGGTCCTCTTGTTTGTCTACTACAAATAGCAGTGTTGTTCACTTCTGCAACTACATCACAAAATTCATTATTTGATGTCAAATGTAAGGAGTGCCATTGTTACAACCTACCCCACTACCAGGGTATGTTATAACACAACCTGGGGTCAATTGTAACAGTAAGATTGAATAACTAAAAACTGAGACCACGCCACAAAATATGCATCAATATAAGTTTATTGTGCATGTGCCGACACTAAAGCATCTTCCTGTCCTTCACTAAGAAAACACATTTCTCATCACTAATGGCTAAATGAAAAACACTGTCATTGGTGTGGATCCTAACATTAGAAGAGCTTTCTTAAAGATTTTTTTGTGATAATACCTATGAATGTTATAGAAATAAAAATGGAAACCTTCAGCAGGAGGTCAGAAGCTCATAGTGCACGTAAAATCACAAGAAGATGTATGACAATTAGTAAAACAACAAACATGCACACTGTGTCTGTCAGAGGGATCAGAGTCACAGTGGTGACAAGTGTATGTAGGTTTTTCAGGTGTGCAGGTTTTTCGTGGGCCTAGAACTTGCAATTTACACTTTTCTTTGGGTTTGGAATTTGTTGCGCATCAAAGACTTTTTGACTGCTGTGATCGCCCACACTGGGCAGCTATCCAGAGTAGTGTAGATAAAATATGTGCATTGTGATTCAGGGATGTTACAACCATCCCCACCCCTGTCAGACATTGTTTAGCTCGCTGTATCAGCATGGTTGTTTGAAATTAGCATAGATGAAATGACTCATATTTTACATAAGAACCTGCTCTTTAAAGTAATATAAGTTACCTAAATTAAACATCAACAGTATAAGTAGGAATCAAAATTTAGACTTGGTCCAAAAAATTACTTTGTTACCTGAAAATGTATGTTTTGGCTCTAAAATCTGCATACTTCTCCTTACAGCCATGCAAATTCAATATACGAAATACTCTTATGTTATCCCTTAATGGTGAAAGTAATGCTGTTACAACTATCCCTTTGTTTCAACCATCCCCGGTCTCCCCTCCATATGCACACACTCTGGATGATGTGTACTTTAACTAAACTATGAAGGTTGTAAGGTTTGCTATTTTCTTATTTGCACAGGCTGTTGATGACCAGAATATTCCTGGATACCAGCACGTGGACAGACTGGCTGAGTATCTGGTGAAGCTCCGGGAGCAGACCTCTCTCTATCTCACCAACCAGCAGAGCAGTGCAATTGTAGCACCGTGGGATAAGCTGGATGAAGGTGACAAGCAGCGGGTGATTTATGCTGCACGACACCAGGAGAGACTTTTGAGTGGACGCATCAGGACACCGAAGAAGCCCTCACAAACTCCTGCCGTGGAGAGCACCACCCACTGCATGTTAGGTGCAAGTAGTGCACCTGCTCAGTGGCCTAACTGCTGTCGGTTGGTGGAGAACATTTTTATTAGGCTCTGTGATCTCCATCAAGGCCCAGTGAGGAAAGGCAAGGGAGCTGACTCAAGGTGATCCTTAATTCTCAGGGACTACCACAAAATCAGGCAGCTTGCTGTTGGCAACTCACTGGTGATGCAGGGATCAGAGATTCAGCTGGTAGAGGTGAACCAGAACACCCTCATCCAGTGGCACAACAGCAGGCAGAGGAGGCAGGAGCTCTCTGTGCTTCTTCAGGGTTCTGTGTTGCCTTCAGCCCTCCCTGAGTCTGAGGAGCCTCTTCAGGAGGCAAGAGCACTTCCTGCTGAGCCCAGGTCAGCTCAACAGGAGCACCAGTACCAGCTGCCGGAGAGCACAGCAGGTCAGGCACAACAGAGGCCGACAGCCTCTAGTCGCCCCATCATGCCAAAGGCACCAGTCAAGAGGTTTGTGCTTGTCACGCCCCCAGCACCTCAGATCGCCACAGCAACAGGACAAATTATTTCTCATTTTGTCCCAGTGGTGCTTCCTGCAGCGGTTCAGGGCACCAACCCACCAAGAACTGAGCCCAACACCACAGCAGAGTCTGGAGCTAAACCAAAGAGGCCCTATAGGCGAACAGTGGAGGCAAACACCTGTAAAAGGTGTGGCCAGTTCCGCACGGCGGACACTGGACACAGCCAGTACCGTGGCAGAGTGTATTGCCCTGCTTTTGATATGCTCACCAAACAGCAGTGGTTGGAGGAAATGAGGAAGAAATTCTCGAAATAGCTTGTAATATATTGTAAATAAATAATCCTTGTAAATAATAGTTCAATTGTAAATAGTTTTACATATTTTTTGTTTTAGTATTAATACATTATCCTGTTTGCTGTGAATAGTTGTATGATAAGTCAATATTTCTACATTTGAAGGAAAGTTACATATATTGTAAATAGTTGATAATGGTAATTCACAATTGTATAGTAAAGTTTAGTTTAGCTTAGTTGTTACTTAAATGTTTATTGAAGTATCTATCTAAAATCTTTTTTTCTCTAGTTTGTTTGTTGTATTTGTTGCACTTTTCATGGTCTGAAGCGCCCAAGCTGGGGAACACCCCCATCTCCAGCAGTAATGTCCAAATAAGGCAACGTGCGTCACAGAGCGACTCCCTTCCACAGTTCGTGGGTTCGAATCCAGGCCGCGGTGTGTCAAAAACACTTGAATGCATTAAAAGTTTACAACTTGTGTTCAGGCAGCTAGAAATGCCTTATAAATGTGCAAGATGGTCACTTTTTCCTTTTCCTCTTCCCCCTTCTCCCCTCTTCTTCCCCGTCTTTGATGGCCGATTGTTCCCCAGCTGGCCAACCTGACGTAAAAACTGTTGTTTTTTCAGGGGAAATTGCGAAACGCGTGTGCAAATGGCACAGTACAACTGCCATCATGTAATACATTGCAGCAACTCTGCTTTCACATGTCAATGCTCAACTATTACAGTATTGCAGCCTCATCCAGTAAAGAGCTGCATTGACAATACATGCAGGCACTAATTCCTGGTGGACTCATTCGTAGTTTACTTAACTTCTTTCTACGCGTCCGTGACGGAGTTCAGACACCCAGCTCCCGGCGCGTCTACGTTCTGAACCAAGGCAACCAGGGCCTCCCCACCACACCGTAAAAACTGAAAAATCCTTTCAGATGAGACTTGAAACCTCATCAGGATCCTCGTCAACCCCACCGGTGGCGCAGATCCCACTCGAGGATCAGCTTTTCAGCCCACGTTAGCCAGGCGAACCGTCCCAACGGCATTTCACCCATGGACTGCCATGCAACGTGATTTTCCGTCTTTCTCGTCTGCTACAAAGAAGGCATGCAGCAGTAGAAAAGTTAGCAAAAATGCTAACTTTAGCAAAGAAGCTAACGTTACGCGCTAACTTACTTTACTTGGTTGGCTGACTGGTCACAGTCGAGAGCAGCTGTGGGAAATGCCACAAACAATTAATCCGGCATCAAATAGGGCTACTGGAGACAACGGCAAACTGGCAAGTTAACACTTCACTGCTTGAGATGAGATGATGATGTTGTGTTCAATGACCTTGGTCATGGCCCGGAAAGACAGATACACGCCCCGGGGGCATTTAATTGCACATTTGAAATAATTTTTCCTAAATGTACGTATGTATTCATGGATTGCCTCATGGGCTGGACCAAACAGTGTCGCGGGCCGTATACGGTCCGAAGGCCGGAGGTTCCCCACCCATGGTCTACACGATGAAACCATGGCCTGTAACACTGTTGATCATTAACTCTTACATACATACATTGCTTTTACATTCATGAAGAGCAGCCTTCAGATCCTTGCTAGCTAGCCGCTGCTTTGCTAGCGGCTAGCTAGCGGCTAGCTACACGGCCCATCAGGATTGCCACCCGTCCCGTTTTTCCCAGAATTGTTCTCTTTTTTCATCAGCTGTCCCGGGAAAACATAAATCTCTCCCGGGACACAATTTGTCCCGTTTTTGTGGGGAAAATGTAAAACCTTAATTTGGTTCCCTTCGTTCTGTAGTCTAGAAAGGTTCCCATCAAAGACACAGGGATTAAAGTTCTCCGTCGCTACGACGGATTTCCGTCATTCAAACTTCACTGAGGCGATTTATGAGATCGATGTAGATCGGAGGAGAACAAGTGTTGGCTGATATTACTGACAGATTGTCACACTCTACAGCCAATGGTATCGTTAACAGCCTATGCGCGCCTGACCAATGACAGTGTAGTGACCCACACAGGGCGGGATCTAAACACGGAGCAGCGCTAACGTTCAGCTGCTTAGCTAGCAAGGACTCGTCGCGCTGCTACGTTATCAATTAGTTTTTGAGTTTAGTCAACACGTGAGAACTCGTCTGACAGGGAGAGTCACCTGTTGTGTGCTACATGTGTGAAATAACAACTATCTGGACTTTGTCTGCAGTGTATCTGTGTAAACGGCTTCATTCAGCGTCCCTCCCCTCTGGCACCGTGAGTTACCATGGTTACAGGAACGCCCTGAAACTTTATAATAATCAACAAGACGTTTTTGGTTAGTTTGACTGTACAAAATCATGAATGTAGCCTGATTGTAGCTCAATGCTGAAATCTTGTATTATAACATATAGAACAAATGTAAAGCCTTAGAGCTTCTTTGATTATTAACAGTATGTTAGTGATGACAGAAAGGTGATAACTCGCCATCAGACTGACAAGTCTGCAAATGTTGCTGTTTGTATGATGTATTTTCCTGTTAAATGATAAGAGGCTCACTTTAAACAGTATTAATAATAATAATGATAATAATAATAATAATAATAATAATAATAATAATAATAATTAATGATAATGATGATGAGAAGAAGAAAGTAGTATAAAAATAGCGTACTGAAAAGTTCTGTAGATGGTTGATTATTTGAAAGAGTAAAACTTGAAAGAAGCTTGGTAAAAAAAAAAAAAAGGCACAGTTTGATTTCATAGATTGAAAATAACATTGAAAAGACAAAAAACATTTTAAGTGTGAATAGAACAGCGGTTCAGATCAATCTCTGGTAAAACACTGTTGGTAACATATTTAAACTTGATGTCTGCATTAGAGAACAGGGTGTGAGGTGAGGCTGTAAATCTTATCTTATTCTTTTAGCGCGTGTCAAGTAACGTGCCATGTAACATGTTTCACAAATTACAAGTTTGGAATATGACTTGGCCACAGCTCGAAAAAACATTCAGTCAAAAGATTTTTTTTGCTTTAATCCGTGAAAATGTCTCTGTGTTCTTCCCATTTACAGTCTACCTCTCTATCTGAAATGTGAGAGAGATGACGGACAAGGAAGGAGATGGAGCTAATACATGCAAGCCACCAGCGCGAAAAAAACTGATATACTATTTACAATCCTGACTGGGCGAAACTTTCGGAGTTTGAATGGGTACGGCCGATCCAGGGGGACACATTTTCCGCCATATGTGTTTTGTGTCCGGCGAAAATCTCTAAAATCACAATGAAAATCCGCGCAAAAACAAAAAAGCATAAAGTGTCGTATCAAACAAATGAAAACATGCAGCCATCGCCACTTTTATGCAATCAGCATCAGGGGTGCGTGCGTGTGTGTGCGCATCCTCATCCCAAGAGTTCATAGTAATTCGGATCAGATTGCAAAACATACATTTTTCCAGTTGTGTTAATACATCAAATTGGTTGTTATTGTCTTTATGAATAAATGTATTAACACATGATTAAATTACTGTGTGTCTGTCCTCCTGTTGACATTTAGGCCCCCGCAACATTTGGTCAAGTGTCCCTTTTTTACACAAATCCAAGGTGGCAACCTTAGGCGACGGACCGGACGCATTGGCACGTCCAAAACCAGACTGAGGGTAAATAATGTCCGCCACGCTTTTTCGCGAACATTGCCGTCACGTTTGCTTTGTGTCTGGTGCAGGAAGAAACGGTAATAATGGGCTTTTGTCACGAAAGTGTCAAAGCAACAAGTTTGGTTGTTGAGGAACAGGAAGTTGTGGGAGGGACCTAGGCGAATGATTGACCTGCAACGACGGTCGGTGTAGAGACAGCGATATTGAGAGTTGAGAGATTTGTGACATTTAGCGTGTTTGGAGTGTATAGTTAGTGTGTTATGTAGTGTTTGGTGTAGTGTGTTTAGTGTGTAGTGGAGTCGGTTTTTTGTTTAATGAGTCAGAACAATGAGGAGAAGCTGAAAGTGGAGCAGGCAGTGCAGCTCTTAATTCAGCTGGAAGGAGCTCAGGCAGACCTGAGCATTGCCTGCATTTAAATGTAAATAGTTACATATAACTTCGTAAATGTTTAAAATGTATGCACAAATTTAGCAAACAACAATTTATATTTGCATTATAAGTTAAAAAAAAAAAAAAAAAAGGTTTGTTAAACATATTTGTGGTTTTCACAGTAAAAAAATCTAACTTTTCTACTCGGATTTTATGTTTTTTTTTTGTGATTTTAGGTCCATTGTGTTAATACAGTAAGTCAAAATAAAAAAATAACTGTACAGTCACACATGTGAGGTTGTGCTGAAAATAATGACACCAAGTAAATAGTTTTTAAGGTGAAATATAATGGCAAAATCAAAAAAAGTCAAAAACGGCCAATTTTACCCTGGAATATCGGATTTCACAACAAACCTAAATATCCGCCCCACCTTCAAACACAGCCTCATTTGGCCATCCATGAAAAAGCTTCTTTTCTTACGGGCACTGCACTAGTTATCTCAAATCAAATCCAATGACGACAGTAGTTAGTCATGTCAACAAACGACAGTAGTTGCTTTTTTGCTCGTGGTGGTAGCCTGCTGGTCAGAAGTTTCAATCTCTCAGGAGACATCAGTCTCTCATCACATGACCCAGATAGGTGACCTCACGCTGACAATACTGCAATTTCTGCAGTCATGGTCACACTTGCTAATCTTGTGCAAATCTCCAGTTTTTCAGGTCGGTTTGGTTTTGGAATGGGCTAAATCAGGTTGTTGCACTGACTTCGTGTCTCTAGTAACACACCTTGATTCAAGAGGGACTGAATTACACCCTCAATTTCTGCAATTAATCTGTGTGGCAAATGGCATTGTCTGATCATTGGCAGCTTAGCCATTAACTTTGAGTATCACATTATGCGGCAAAGCAGATGTCACACATTCCACCTGGTTCTTATGTTTAGCCCACAGAATAGCAGGTACATCAGAAAGGTCCGACTGATCTTGTGTGTTTAGGTACAGATAGCAAACACTTTTGTACTCATCTGTAGGATTGACTGCAGCAACACAACAGCAATATAATACATGTCTCATGGCAGACATCAATGACACACAAGAGGGTGATGTTTAGGTGATGCTCTTAATGTGTGGCACCATGAAAATGTCAGTCATATTAAACTCTGACAAAGTCCAGAACATACATTCACAGACAGACTGCTAACACTGCAGTGCTTGAAACGTTTTGTTGTCCGAGTTAAAAACAGTCTGGAGTACAATGCATGGTGGCATGTAGCTTACATAACGAATCTCTTCCCATCAAATTTAAAGAACAAGTCTAAGTCTAATGAGACTGTTAGTAAAGACTGAACAAGGTGATCTGCACCTGAAAACCTAAAGCAGTATGATCTGATTAGCAATAATGTGAGTTTTAGCTCAGAGGTGTCTGTTTCACTGCATTCTGTCCCTGAGCACCGCTTTGTGAGGATCCATCTGGCTCCCTCTGTTTCCTTTCTCCCTCCACGAGGATAGTGACCTCAATGCACCAATCATTAGTCCTGTGATGAATTAAAATCATGTCTTTCTGGATTAGCAGCTTACATGTCAGTATGTTGACAGTTTTTGTAAATGCGTTTTCCTATACTGGGGAACTGTCAAGCTGAGACAGCGTCTTTACTTAGATTTCTGTCAGAAATCAGTCCTAAAGCTTAGAAAGACAAGTTGCAACTTATTTCACACAATCAGTGCGCTATTATACTAATTATACATGGTGATGGTGAAGTGATGAGGACGTCTGGTGGAGGATCTTGGCTACAGTTCCATCATTGGGTGGGTCGCCACCACTGTTCCAATCCTGGTCTTCAGTTTAGCGGCAAGATGAGAGCTGTTCCTACACATCCAGAAGCCTGCAACAACTGGACTCTAAATGTCCTCATATATTCATACCTACCACACCACCCACTGATTCACATCAAACTCATGTCATTTAAACTAATACTTGGACACCCCATCCATTCCAGAGGGATGGCAATGGCCTGTTGTCAATAGGGACACAAGAAGACATAGAGGGGAAAACTGGCACCACAAAGAGTCAGGTGACCCCAAAAAAAGATGACATCAATAGAGCAGTTGATCAAGGAATATAACAAAAAACACACACTAGTTTAAACAAAAGGATTAGATACTACTTTTGAATACTTTTATTCCAGGGTTTGATGCTGTTGAACTTGATTTCTTTTAATGGGTGTTGTTGTATTTTTCTATTTACTGTGACAGAATTATGAGGTCAAATGAAGTGGGTTTTTTTGTTGTTGTTGTTGTCAATGGTTTCATTTTATTGGCATTTCGAATGCAATTCCCAAAAATGCTGTGTTGACATTTGTGTGAAATGGGAGGAATGTAGGAACTCAATCATTTTGAACTCAGAAATGAATATATGGGAGAGAACAGATCAGAATGTGAGAGGAGAGGAAAGGCATGATCACCACAAACATCAGAGGGTCATTGTTTTGGGAAGAAGTGATTTACGATTAAAGTGATCAAAGTATGTAACCCGTATTCTGAAAAATAGATTTAAAAAATTAATAAAATAATTTATAAATCTCATAAACTAAGCAGGGTCAGCCCTAGTTTAGTTAGCTTTAGGCAACTAAAAACTTGTAAACTTGTTTTATTTTTAAAAAAAGCATAAAATAATCTTTTACAACATTATGTGCTTTCTCAAAGTCACAAAGCTAGTCACCAGCACTTGCTTTGTCAGTAGTAGTACAGGCATTTTATGAGAAAAAAGGGGCAAACTTCACACAAATTGCAACAGAATATCTGACAAATGTTTATTACTCATAAAAGTCTCCTCTATAACATATAAAAAGTGGTGGAAAATAATTTTCAAAGGTGTTTCTTAACCATTCCCTTGTACCACTTTTTTTGCTTCCGAAAATAATATTTTAAAGCAACATCACTATATACTATATACTTGTATGCAAGGCAACATAAATTTGCCCTAATCCATATAAATGTTTGATTAATTCATTGATTGATTGAACATAAATTTAAAAGAAAATTATTTAAATATCACTTAAAATAGCACTTTTCTGTTACTTTCAAAATACTTCCAGATTGGCGCAACATAAATGTTGGCACTGATGAACATAAACTTATACATGTTAACTTGAACTTGAACTTTAACAGTTATCTGGCTCATCTCCATCATCTTCATCATCATCACATGCAGCCTGAGATGAATTTGCACACCACGATCCTTTACAGTGGCCACATGCAACAGAGCAGTCAATGTCATGCTTCTTGCATGTACACCTCAGGCGGCTGCAGTCTGTCTTACAGGTGCATCTGATGGCCCGTAGGAGTTCCTGTGGAGCTGGTGATAAGTCAGTCTGGACAGGGACAAGCCCCCCATTACTCTCTTTCCATCCCTATTTATGTAGCAGGAGTTCATCTACAGTTCCCTTCCACCGCTGCAACTGGTAGTACACACGAAGACTGTGGTTCTTTACTGCTGCTGACGTAGGTGGCAAACTCTGTGGCTGTACATGAGAAGTGCTAGTAGCCACCTTCTCATAAAAGCGCTTGTGTCGTAGTGCGTCGAAGTCCCTCCCGAGGCTTCCCATTGTACAGGCACAGCAAAGCATTCTCTCCTGCTGACACAACATCTGTATTGGAAGCTGACTGTGTGTCAAACACTGTAGGATGCTCACGAAAGTCAGTGCTGGTTGTGAATATCTTGAGGGGAGCTCCATTCCCAGTGCCATAAAGGCGGGAGGTAGTGTCACATCCAGCTATTGCATGGATAAAGAGAATGTGAGTGCACACACTGGGACCCAGCTGCTGCTTGACCCACCATTTTTCAATACTTTCCACCACTTGGATTTCTTAGGACTTATGATTATTTATAAACAACACATTTATGAGACTAGAACAATTGAAAGAGTCTCGTTGCAATTTGTGTAGGGTCATGTCGTATAATGCCTCTACTATAGCAGTGATTATCCTGCAGCTTCATCAGTTACAATGTTCCAGGAGCAAAACCAACAGTGATATCAGCTCATCTGACTGAGAATACCAGGCGGTGAGTTACAAATAAAAAGAGAAAAAAAAATGCTAGAATGATTTTCAGTGGAGACATAACTTTGAAAGATTGTCAAAGCAAAAGAGTATGGAGAGAATTAAAAAATACTTTTATTCCTCAATAAACAAAATACATAAAACAAAGTGGTAGAGTTGCTAGGAACATACAGACTCATGTGCGTGGTAGTGAACAACATCATAGCATTTGGATCAAACTATTTAATATGATAAAAAATAGCCACAAAGCAGGTTCAATGTACAAGGAACATTATGAAATAAATAGCAGGCTGTATTTATATAAATATGGTACTACTCTGGTGTACAAAGTGAAACTTAATTGTGGCACTTATTCTCAGTACATCTGGATGGAAGCCTCAGCTGCCAGGGTCGATGCAGATGCGAGTATGAACAAGGCAGATGATGTACGGGGAAGCTCAGTCCAGAAATGAGTGATTGTTTGGGAAATGACAACCTGACGCTGAGCCTGATTTAATCAGTGTTTACAAAGACCAATCAGTCTCATCTCAGTCTTACTGCAGCGGTCCACATGGTGTCTGCTGTAAAAGGTCATCTTATAAAACCTGGTACACATAAACTGCATATTAAACTGACGTGGTAAACAGTCCTGGCACCGGAACCTCAAACGACTTCCTGAAGCACAGGAAAGGGCTCCTGGTGCCGACGACAGTCACACATCTGGCTCATAACTGGAGGGTGTGGCTTGTTGCTCAGGTCAGCACCATGTTTCCCTGGAGAAGAGAGAAGAAAGTGAGATGGATCACAATCAGTGGCCTGTCAATCAACTGATTTATCTCCATATGTAGAATGGGTGTTCTGAAAATGAACAAGAAGAGGAATCGATCCATATGTACAATGTTCAGGTTCATGCTACTAGCAGTACTAACAGGTTAAATGGTAACCTTTGTCGCATTTTGAGATCTATTTTTGTTATTATGATTATTATGATTATTATTATTATTATTATTATTATTATTATTATTATTATTATTATTTTATTATTATTATTATCAGCATCATTATTATTATCAGCATCAGCACTACAAATAGCTGTAACAATCATTAACATCGCAGTAAGTTTCTTATGCAATGGAAACATTAACTACTCCAGTACATAGGACGGACCTTAATATAGACTTGACAGCAGGAGTCAAACTGCTACAACTTTTTACCTCAGCTAATGGTCAGATGGTTAACGTTATGATAGCAAGATTCATAGTCAATACATTTGCATGCAGTTGACAAACAGCGAGTATAATTCGTCCGCAGCCTGAAGTTTCCGTTCTCAACAGAGCACAGAAACAGCTCTCCTTCAAGTCACTAACAACCTCCATTCTTCTGTCCCACCTTGAATCCTCCCTCAACATCCCCGGCACTGCCCTCTCCTGCTTAAAATCATCTCTCGCAAACAGACAACAGTTGATCCAGATCAACAACTGCACCTCCTCCACCGCTCCTCTGTCCCAAGGCGTGAATGGGATGTGAGA
Source organism: Sparus aurata (assembly GCF_900880675.1). Taxonomy (NCBI): domain Eukaryota; kingdom Metazoa; phylum Chordata; class Actinopteri; order Spariformes; family Sparidae; genus Sparus; species Sparus aurata. Next base: position 3,728,269 of record NC_044210.1, on the reverse strand, counting down.
CGATGGTACCAGTGAGTTCAGAGGGACGGTGTGGACCACCTTCTACTGCTGCGTTGTTACAGATGCCATCCTGTGGTGTTCAGGGTGTTGTACTCAAATACTGTACTCAGTATTGACTACTTGTGTATAATGTATTCAGATTTTCTTTTGAACGCTGATGTGTCTTCAGCCGGCTCATGCAACACAACTCATTTTTCTGGAGCTACTATATTTACCACATATTTTATGAAGAGGTGGTAGTGCAGTACCTGTGTACAGCAGCTTCTCTCCTCTGCTCAGTCTTCCTTCGACTTGTCGAGGAGCTCCTGGGTCTGCTGGGCCAACCTCTTCTTCTCAGCCTGCTGCTTCTTCAGGGCCGCCTCGGCTTTCTTACTCTGGTAGATCTTCACTCCTGCAAACCCCAAACACAGCAGGAGTGTCTTCAGGGCCAAGATGTACAGGAGGATGGGGACGTTGTCCAAAGCCTGGAGACAGACAGACAGACAGACAGACAGAGTTTACGTTGGAGTAGAAGTAGCGTAAGAGGAAACATAGCCTCTGGTTTCATAAGAGCAGAGAAGAGGAAAGAAAGCTCTGGAAAAGTCAGGCTTTCTGGAGAAGAAGCCCCCCTCCCTCCTCTCTGATCCACCCGCCTCAGCTGTCTCTGTGGGAGGTGGGGGTTAATTTGGTCACCAGAGAGGAAGAGGCAGTGTGTGAAAAAGAGAAGCAGCTGCAATCCATGTGGAGTTCACACTTGTGGTTCTAACAGGTCATCCACACAGTTTCCATTCAAAAAGATCTGATAATAATCACAGTGCAGCACATTTCGCCAAGTTTAAAAACATGTAGCTCCTTCTCTCAAAACACTCAATCCATCAGGGTGTATAACGTTACTTCAATAACTGTTCTTACTGTCAGTGTGTGTGATTGGTTGTGTGTAGCAGTCCACTGCCAGCACCAAACAGACCCAAACAAGGAAACAGAAGTACCGACAGTGTCATTAACAGCAGCATAGACTGGCTGTTTAACTATGTGGCTCAATGTGAAGTCTGTGGCAATCGTGACATTTAACGCGAGACATGCAAACACGCTCAGCCGCGGCGGTGTTAGCATTATGCTCTTCACAGCTCAGACAACCTCAGACTGACCTAAAAACAACCACATACCGAACCGTCATGCAGCTAATAACAACGTGTACTTTAGGTATTCATATAAATACAATGCCTGTGGTAGTATTTACCTTCCAGTTGATCATTTTCACTTCTGTAGTTGTCGGAGTTCCTACACTTGGAGAGCCGCACAGCTAAATGTACCACTGAAGGAGGCGGAGCGTGTGGTGACGGGCCTATTGAAATGCAGTGTTTATTGAACGTGATGTGTGCTGCATTCATGTCCGTGGTGCAAAGCAGAATATACCCTCAAATCATTCTGAATTAGTCTTTGACCTGTAACACCTGTAGGTATTGATCAAATATTGAAGCACTAATATACATGTACTTAGCGGTGAACTGTGATTGTAAATGTGATGACGTTTAACAATATGTTTAATCAATGTATGTTTAATCAATGTTGTGTTATGAGTACGAATATTCCTATTTAAATTGAATGCATCACCACAGTTGACAGGCTGCTGAAGACGAGACTGGCAGCTGCTTGAAGGTTCTGGAGCTTTCGGTCCCAGGGCAAAATGTGTTGTAGCAGCATATTCATGTGCATGGTTAGTTAAATTAGTTCATATGACATGTGTCAAATAAACTGAACAGGGCTTACACATAGTAAGTAAGTAAGTAGTAAAGTCGAAGATCATTGAGGACTGGCTCTCATTCACAATGATGCCTAGTAAACTATTGATTGCGCCTCTACATTGCATTGTTTGGTAAAGATTTTATGGTGCATTCATGTGCACCTTGTAAACTCGTGACACGGATGGCTGCGAAGGTTCTTTAAAGGATTTTTTTTCTTAAATATATGATATGATATATTTGTTAATGATTTGTGGCAAAAATCATAACATTATCCCATTCAGTTTTATCTAAGCAGATTTTCAGGTCCTCAAGTTCCTCTGTAATGCTTTTCAAGCATAACGATAGAAAATAATACCCAATTATTCTTACCCAAATAAATGTTTTATAAAAAGAGGGAGAGAAACTGTTGTCATTAAGCTTTACAGTTGAAATAACAATAAATCGTACATGTTTTCCACTAAAAATGTCATATTTGGTGATCATTCATAACTAAATAATTGAAAAAACATAAACAAATATAGCCGCAAGCGGCAATCCGCGGTTTCTAGCCTCTTTCGTCCCAAACCAGCCACCCTTATCCTCATCCCCTGCAGTCGATGACATCGGCCGCCATATTCCTCAAAGATCTGTGCAACACATAGCCATGATAAGCCCCAGATTTCTCCAAATTGGGTTTTCAGCTACATGCTAATGGCATTTATAGCACCCCCTATAGGTTGAGCTCAACATGATTTGGTAGGCAGATTCCCAGTCCTGTTTTGAACCTACCCACCAAGTTTTGTGATGATAGGACAAAGGGTGTGGGAGTTATGGCCAATCACTTCTAAGCCCCGCCCATTGCAAAAATACATGGGTCCCTGGCGGCCATGTTTTTTGACCAATCTGACTCATTTATAGTAGAAATTTGTCTTTTCATCTCCCGAAGCTGTATAGCAAACTTGGTGTTGATAGAGTCAATCTTTCAAAAGTTCTATTCATTTTACTGTTTTTCACATTATGCTAATTGGCAAAAAATATAAGTAGGCGGAGCTTTATGGTCCAAGAGGCTTTTTTGTAGAGCACATGGATCTGGACTTGTGTGTCAAATTTCAAGTCAATCAGACTTACGGTGTGAGGGGCGTGGCCTTCCCAAAAACGCATTTTCAAGCCTTAGTTACAGCGCCACCATCTGGCTGACTGGGCTCATATTTTAATAAAAGTTGATGCACATCATTTCCAATCATTGGCCAAGTTTCAAGTTTCTGGCCCATTCCAGCTCATGGAAATTTGAGCTCGAACGGCAGATAACAAATAATAATAAACCGGCACAATTTTATCTAAAAAAAAGAAACATCTGAAAACTGGATGATGCCATAGAAACTAACTCGTGCCAGCTGGGCAGAAGGTTAGATTATTTTGTGGTATTGCTGAAAATGTCAACATCAGTATAAACATAGAAAAAAAAAAAAAAAACTATACAAAGAAAAAACCTTAATAATAAATAATAACTAAAACAATGTAAAGATGATTAAAAAGGCTGGCTATAATGGAAGATTGATGATCAAAAATTTAAATGGAGAGTGAAATTGGTATTTCAAATTATTTTTGTTCGGATATTTTAGCAATGAAGAACACGGCATTTGGAGTGGACAGGGTTTACAGAAATATATTTGAATTTTCTGATAATATTGCAAATTTCAGAAAATATAAAAGCAGTTGGGAGTGACTCTGAACTATTAAAGAGGTATTTGGGACCTGTCATAAAATAATCTGGTGGAGTTTGCTGATAACTATTTGATTTAAAAAAAAATGTAATGGAATTTTGAAAATCTTGTGTAAAACTGAATGGGATGTTGTCATGATTTTTACCACAAATCATGACAATGGCTCAATTGCAAGAACAAAAAATGAATAAAAGCCAACATATTTCAACAAAGGAATAAGAAAATGGAGCTTTCTCGTTTAAATAACCTTCGTTGACATAAAAGTAGAAATTTCAGAATTTAGAAGGTGCATCTGAATGCACCATGAAGTTCTGTCGACGACCACGCTTCTACCGTACAGTGTGATGTAGACGGCCAATGGAGTCCTTACACGACCGAGCGTCTCGTAAGTGCAGATGGAGTAACCGCAACCCGAGAAAGAAACTATTATATAAGCGAACTATTAGAATTAATTATTATAACGATAAGTTATCATAACTTTAAAACTGGATAAATTTGAATTAATGTACTGTGTTGCTAATTGTCTATGTGGACACACGGTTTCAGAGTTCGGTATCACTGGCTGTAATGCAACACAAACGGCATTAAGGCAAGTAGGATAATTGGATTTGACTTATTACCAACTAAAATAGCAAACATTTATTTCCTTTTTTATTCACAGACACGGTGAAATGCTTATTGAGCTTGAGCCCCTTCTTCCAAAATAATAACGCACAACGACGTAGCGTCAACAACTTCCGAAGAGCCAAGTCAACAAACGATGTTTGCGAACGCCACGTTTCGCTAGGTTTGGTAAACACAGCTTCTGTAATGCAAGAAATGACTAGCAGCATGCATGCTAGTGAAGCTTGGTACAGACCAGTTGGCATATCGACACATTTATAATGTTTAGACAGAAATTGTGCTCATGTGATTTGTTTAGCAGGCAGCTGACGGCATAGATCTAGAGTCACGGTGGCCGAGAGGTTAAGGCGTTGGACTCGAAATCCAATGGGGTTTCCCCGCACAGGTTCGAATCCTGTTCGTGACGATTTATTTCGTTTTTTAAGGCTACATCATGATTTGTGGCCGTGTGGAGAACCAATCATAATTTTGAATAAATGTTTTTTAATTGTAAACAGGGTGGTAATTACACCCTGTACAGCTGTGTAACAAATTCATGCACAAACATGCATTTCAACAGGATAAAACAGCAACAGTGGTCAACAACATACAATACTGCAGTTACTTCACACATTATAAGCTTTTATTGCAGTCATTGTGCAGCTCCTTGATCTATACAACACATTTTTATCCAAAACTGGCAGATGAAAAGTCCCTTTGAACTGTTTTAATATAATGAAACAGACCTCAAAATATCAGATTCCAGTGTTCCATAACACATATCTAATATGCTCTAGCTGTGAGAGAAAGATATAAACTGGGTTACTTTAAGCAGGAAGTGTACATGTGGGCCAAGGTTACAGTGATCTGCTTTGCTTCTAATCTCATATGTCCTCTTGAGGAGTAAATGTTCAATCCACAATACAAACAGGTTTCATATTTGGTTGTTGTCGTTACATTGACATACGATTGTCGTTGTGGGACAGAATAAAACATAAAGAAGTTTCTCTCGTGCCCACAATCAGGTTACATATGGCTCAGATAACACATGCACTGCTTTATCCAAATCGAGAGCTGAAGGAACAGATCTGACTGCACGATGGTTTTGATCTAACCACCAGCAAAGGTTCATATTCATGTGTAATTTCACAACAGAGGTGGACATTAAGAGTACCAGCCCAGGGGCTGACTACGTTGGATCATTCGGAGCGTTGTGGCACAGATTAAAAACCATTGCTCTGTGTAGGAAATACTTTCAACCCGTTTGTAAGGCCTCTAGAATCCACAACATGTGTTGTGATTAGAAACCTTGAATGTTAACATAACCTTTGTTTTCATATTCCACAGGGTACCGTTCAGTCAAGGTCCACTAACCGGCCTTCCCCTCAGCTTTCAACCACATCGTCGTCAGCAGATGGTGTTTTCAGTGTAAAAGTATTAAATAAAGTATATAAAAAGTACTCACGTCTACGGGATTTTTTGACTGGATTTTGGATTACATGTGTAAGCATAATAAACTTGTGTTTGAAACACAAGTTTATGATGCTTGCAAGTAAAAAGCTAATTTTAGGCTATATATTAATCTGTCAAGACATCACTATACCCTGATCAGTCTATAAATTGTCAAGTTAGAGTTAGAATGGTTTCCAATGAAAAGTCCACCTGTTGAGGCAGACCTGTGATGGCTAATGAGTCTCCTTGTTTGGTTTGATGACATTTAATGTCTCATTTAGTCACTTGTTAGCAACTGCCTATATAACAAGACATGTAAACACCATCGACTGCTAACTTAATTCCAGGTTTTAGCACTAATCCAGGCTGGTCACCTCGTCAACCCTACTTTTAAATCTTTGCTACTTGAGGGGATAGATGATGTTCAATAAGACACTGAAATCAAACGGGAAACTGCAGTAACGGATTTAGATTGTTTATAATATGCTGCTTTCCAAATAAATACACAATGAATAAATATGTCAACTCTCCACGTCAGCTGTCAGTTGAGTAGATTTATTTCTTCCACCATGGCCTGTTCCCACTGGGCTGCCGCATGACACTCGTGAAATGTGTGTTTTAATGAGCCGCACTCACAGGAAGTGACTGATTCACTGGAGAAAGCAAGAGTGTGGACTTGGGAATCTCATAATGTTGTATTTACACAGTGGGAGTCATCTCAATTGTCCGTGACTGTGGCCTGTTGGTAGACTTTGGTTTGTCCTGATGTGTGTCAATGGCGTCCATGTTTTACCCCCCATTCACACAGGTGCTTCAGTTCATAGTGCAATGCATGGAAAATGAAGTTTGAAAAAAAAGAAAGGGCGAGTCATGCAATGTGTCTCCAGCTACGTACATACATGCCGTCAGCTCTTGGTTCATGGCAACAGGGGAAAATAAGGTATAAAAAAATAAGTACAGCCTGATCTGGGACGTATGAGGAGCACACACTCTTGGCTCACATTCATCATTTTGGATATGCGTAGACAAAGTCCACCAGTCCTTATTTAGCTGTCCACTTCGTTATCCGTCTGGCCGACCACGTACTTTAACCATCTGTCCAGGTTTTATCCATCCTTCCACGTGTCCATTCTTCTGTATATCCCTCTTCACATGTCCATCAATCACTGAAATCCATCCAACTTCCTCTGCCCCTCCATCTGTTTGAGTAATATATCAATCTGACTACACACTGCTCCACTGATGTACCCATGTATTCTACTATTTTCTTATTGGGCATAATTCCCATGAACAGACTGAAACCTTCCTAAAATGTACGGGGGGACGAGGCTAAGTCAAGGCTATCCAGTGACCCATCTAAAGCAAAAGATGAAGTATAAACACACAAGTTCATATAAGTACATGTAAATGTGCTGTTCGTGCTTGATGGTAAACACAGCTGAATTCTTGTGGTTTACTGTATTTAATTAATTCAAAACATTCTACAATATTTTGCTTTATCCCGTAGAAATAATAAGTTAACCTATGTTCTGTGACATGAGGTAGGTAGAGCGTCATAGTGTGAATCTTAAAGGCTGCTGTATTTGATGAGATGATCACTGTTGCACTGGGTGACACGTTCCTTCACTGATTGTTAAGTCTTTTCATTGGATTTCTCGACAATAAGAAAATATTGAATAACACTGGCCCTATCATTCAGAAATATTCAGAGAGATATAACTTTCTTCTTCTTCTCTTTTGCAATTTGATCCAACTCCAGTTTAATGAAAGGGATAAGATTCTTTCCATCCTGTACCACACTTTAACTCCCTGCGTAAATCTAACACCATCGGCGAGCAGTAATGTAACACTTCCCTGTGCTTTGTATTTTCCTTTGTAATAAATCTATGATCCCATTGTGTGAGTGGTTATAAAAGAACACAAAAACTGCATTTGTGTCCTTGCAGAGAAGTTTCCAGGGACACCATAAACCTCTCAGGTGTACTGATCTTGGGTCGTGTCGTTGGGGTCCAAACGACCATGTGTTCCTCTGGCCTGCTGCAGTGGCAAGTTGTCCTGAATTTAATATCGCTCCTCCTGCTAAGTTATGTTGGTTCCTTCTGTAACTAGAGGTAGGGTGTTGCTTTAAATATCTTCCCCTGGTCATTCTGTAACCCATGCTGTAGTTCCCTGCCTACTAGTGGCTATAACTATCCTCCCAGGACACAGTCCCAGCAGAAGAGAGGCGGTAAAGTCACAGCACTTCTTAGCTTCTCTGCTTCTTCTTCATGCCCAGGAGGTCCCCCGCTAAATAAGTGGGAGGTGAAGGGAGGATCTCCCTTAGTCATGCTGATGAGGCTTGACAGTGGATGTGCTCAGTAGCGCCCCCTGCTGTTCGTCTTGGACATGGTGAGCGGCAGAGACACAGAGGAGAGAGAGGAGACCTCCCAGTACAGAGAGCGAGACAGGAAGAGCTGGTAGAGGATCACCATGGAGATGGACTGGCAGAGGATCACACCGATGGTCACCACCTACAGAGGGGAGGGTCAGACAGCATGGGGAATTTTCAGGACAATATGTGAAGTATCATCACCATAACATACTACAAGTTACCTTTAACTGGTCATGAAACAGTCTCATTTTAATGCTGATGCCTCATTTTAATAGTAACATTTTGTTTGCGTTGTAACTGAGCTATTTCATGCAGTCAGCTTATTCATATTAAACATTACATTAGTTGGCACAGTGGTGTCATGATATTCCACATCCATGATTTGATTTGATTTTCTCTGTTTTAAGATCACAGTTTTCAGTTTACTTTGTAAATGTAAACTTTTTCTCAGCACTAACAGCTATGTTACTGTTAGACTCACATTTGGATTAGATAAGGTGAACAGATAATTGGTTTTTTTGTCCTGACACCTTCATACATTTGGAAAATCCCTATTTATCAGTTAATTTCCTCAGGCTGTGAGACTCCTTAACTCAGCCTCAGCACACGTCATATAAATAGTTTGACTTCTATGACTTACCCAACCCAAAAATTACAAATAAACAGCATAGAATTAGCCAGTCTTCTTGCTGATGGTCTCATTCGCGTATGTGGGTCATAAAGAGGCCTCAGTATTAAAACGGGACTGGTTCACAACCTGTTTAAAACTCACTACAAACTTCACTGCCCTTCAAGTTGAAAATCTGAGCTTTTTGAATGTAAAACAACTTTTGTTATCAAATGTATTTGCAGGAAAAGGAGGCTGAAAACCTCAATCAAAGCTCACACTTCCCCATCTTCCCCACTAGCTTTGCTAATATTAGTTTGTGTGCTCAAACCTTCTCCCTCTGGTGCTCGTTGAAGATAACAGACATGAGAAAGAGGACCGGGTGGCAGAGGAACCACAGGAAGCATCCCTGTGGAAAATACAAGTACAACCACATGATCACCTGATGAACTGCAGGCAAGTGTTTGTCTGACTGGAGGTACAGTCGGTGCACTGTGTCGTTTACCTTGGCGAAGCACAGGTAGAAGTCTCTCTTCAGGGTGCTCCTCTCAGTGGAGATGATCTGGTAGAGGATAGAGGCCAGCAGGAGAGCCATGACCACCCTCAGAGCCATGAGGAGGAGCCCCGCCAGACTCTGCTGGGTGTGGTAGCTGTGATGCTCACTCTCTGATTCTGAATACTGCTCCCACAGCAGCAACACTCCCTAAGAGAAAGCACAGTTTCACTCTCAACAGCTCTAGTATTATTAGATCAAAATGGCAGAGAGAGAAAGATCCTGCGTACCTGTGTAACGACTCCACCAACAGCGACAGCCGTGGACGCCGGAGACTGCTCCCACTGCAGAGGTCTGGACTGAGGCTTCCTGCCTCGGCTCAGAGTCCAGCCCATACACAGACTCAGTAACATGTACAGCATGGACACCTGGGACACCATATCCCAGACTGCACAGGGAACAGGAAGTAGAAAAGAAAACTATTAGTGTCTGTTTATAAATGAATCTGAAATGAGCGGACAGTTACGTTCCTGTCATAACTAAATCAACTCCACAACAGATCTAAATACAGATGGAAAGAAAGGACAGATGGGAGGAACATACACTCTGCCAGGCTGCCCATCAGGGGAATACCAACACCATCTCTGGAATACCTGCAGAACACAAGGGGACACACACGAGCACATTACTTCAAATTCTCCTCAATGCCAACTGTATGCAGTCGGTCACCACCCAGGTAGACAAATACACACACGCACAATAGGTAGAGATAAAGACATTAAACAGAAACACAGAGGATAACAAAGCTACAAACATGCAAAGGCCAAATACATCAAAAATATGGATTATGTGGAATTAGTAACTAAATCTCATCCTTTATCAAATCAACACATCCAGTCATGTTCATCGTTTATTTAAAAGAAGTATCTGAGCAGTGTGACCAAGTAAAAAACGTAGTACTTTGAGGACAACGTTAAACTTTTGCTACACAAAGCTGTGTTCAATTTTCTCTGAAATTTCTCAAATCATTTAGTTTTCTAATGAAATACTGTGATATTTCTTTTGGGGCTCTTAATCAAACTGATATAAAACTGAGGAGGAAACGCTACTCTTTGTACTGCTCTCAGCTCACAGTCACAAACTAAAACAGTTGGAAACCGGGCGTGCTACCGGGCGTGCTAATATTTCAATCGACGATCCCACAGATTCTACTGGATCTACCTGGCCAGGTGGATGTAGTTGCAGAGAGCCGAGCAGCCCTGTAATGCCAGTGCTGTGGTGAGCACTTTGAGGACTGTGTGCATGGGTCCTCCCTTCCTCAGAGCCTGGTACAGAGGCTGGATGTAGATGCAGCAGGCTATGAAGTAGGCCAGCAGCAGGAGGAAGTAAAAACTTTGCAGACCTGGGTGGGAGACGGAAAAAAGGCAGGAAACATTTTGTTCCACATGAATGATGCAGATCTCAGGACCAATCCTAACCCATGTATTTTATAGCTTTTAAATATTTAACACAAAACTCTTTTGAAGAGCTCCAAGCGAGCATAAAGCAGTTGATGTAGATAACTCACTCTAGACAGAAAATAGGTTGATAGAACGCTGCAGGTTCAACGTCTTCTCTCATCTATTAATAGCTGAATACAACAAACGGGAAAATGACTGATCTTATTGAGAAGCTGTGCACATTTTCTTCATGTTCACAACGCCGGTGCCTGACAGCCTCTGAACTGTGCTCATGGGAGCAGTTGAGGATGTCTAACCTGCCTCCTCCGCACTGAAGTGTTCCAGAGGATTCCCAGCTGAGTCAGCGTTCAACAGCAGGACAGTAAAACTCAGATCAGCATGAGAAGGAATCACTGCACTTTCCTGGAGAGACAGGAAACAGACAGAGAGGAGGGATAAAAGGAGGGAAATTAAATGAGGTAAATTACTAGAACCCAACCATCACATGATCCAGAAGTGTTTTGTGGACAAGGGGTGGGGGTGGGTAGTTATTTTTGGGGCAACTTTTCCTTTAAACAGCTCCCTCCACCAGCGTCCTTCCTGTCTACTAGGCTCAACGCGGATTGAATATCCATGTGCGTGTTTCCTATCAGTGCATGATGTTGGTGTTACCTGACATGTGTATCTGTCAGCATACAGGGCCTGCCAGGCTGTGGGCGAGGACCGGCGAGGGATCGTCTGGTTGTGTTCTTCTTGACTGAGAGAAACTTAAGCAGGAGGAAAAGGGGCGACGGCGGTGAGAGGAGGTGACAGCATGGAGGAAAGAGAGCAGAGACATAAGACGAAATCAATACAGACGCATCACATCCATCACATTAGACATCCGCACTCGCTGGTCCTTACTGGTGAAGTGAGCTCTAGCGAGCCTCTCAGAGCAGCTGAGGTTGTCCAGGTCTGAGTCCATGTCCTGATACAGCAGCAACCTGGACTCCTTCTCTGTAGCCAGAGCAGAGTTGTACAGCCTGCACACCAACAGACCACTGTCACCTGCAGACAGACAGACAGACAGACGGGTGAGTGTAGTGTCACCAAAATCACTCCACACATCAGTGGTCTCCTGCTGGTTTTTCTACAATTTTTTTGTTTGGAAAAAATGTGCTTTGCCATAATTTTGGGGAATTTCTATTGGGAGAAATATTCAATAACACTAATATTCAGTGAGGTGTCACAAAAATCACCTCTCCCTAACCCAACTTACCAAAAACGACTTTCTAATGTAAATTTAACTTGATTTTGGTATTAAAAAATGTTTTAATACATAATCCATGTCTTATTATAAATTAGGATGTTATGGTATCAGTCTGAAAGGTAAATCAACACATTTTACTCAGTGGTCTTTGTGCCCTGTCATGTGGCCTTGGTGCCCCTGAAAAAAAAAGTGCAGGCCAAATGGACTTGCCCCTAAAATGACGAAATTCCCTCCCTGACTGCATTCCCACTAGTAAGCTACAGTTACTCTATGTAAGCTGAGTCCAAGTTGTCTCTAAGAGAGTCTCTAGAGTGTGAAATATTGCACATTGCCTCAGCCTGCAATAAAACGGTGGTCAATTCATGATACTTTCTCATCTCCTAATTTTTATACTTAATAATACAATGTCAATGTTGTGTAAGAAGAATCATTAATTAAATATATGAAAGTTACACAAGACAACAATATAGAAGAATTTATGGATTTGACGCTGTGATCGGCAATATCGGGATCGGCAGATACTGCTTTCGGTGATCGGCCCCAACAATCCTGATCGGTGCATCTCTAGTGAGTGTTAATAAGACAGCTTTCTTTTTGCTTTAGAACGGGTGTGTGTTTCTTCCCTGCCACGTCACATGCATTTAAAGTGCCAGCATCAGTTATTTACAACATGTGACATGATACAGCACTTTAAGACACTCTATTGGAAAAACTGGCGCAATATTTTGGTTTTATGTGAGATATATTGCACATTTTCACCAGGAAACTTGAACAGCTCTATTTGAAAATAATCACTGATGACGATGATCAGGGTGATTTTGTAGTAAAGTACGTTTTATCCCAGAACATGTATCCCAGAACCTACATCAATCAAACTACATGTTGTGATGTCAGACACACACCTGTGTGAGTTTTCCTTTTGTAGCAAGCGGCATAGAGTGTTTGAGACACTCTGCCTTACTCGACCTTGCATATCCTGTGATGTGACTATTAGCCTACACATGCCACCTTTAGGTCTCTATCAAGTCCATTAAATTGTACTTTGATGATGCAAATAATTCGTACATATTGCACATACACATCAAGTCTAGCTGTTCTATTTGTATACTTTGTAACAGTAATGCTTACAGACATTCTTCACTGCCCTACGCTTGTATTTTCAGTGTGTTTTATTTGAAAAAAAAAAGGGATATCACACCGGAGACTTTTAAGCATTTTGTGACATTTTATCGAACAATTAATAGATTTCTTCAAAGTATGCTCTACACATTCATTCATTCATGTAAACATCATTAACTATAGTCCTGGCACATAGGACTTAAACTCATTTTGGTTCTACAAACCTGGTGTTGTGAAATGACTAATAAATGAACAGTTAACCTATTTCGCTGTTCTTCCCAAACACCAAGTTAGAAGCAGAGGGTCTGTAGCTTTCTGGGGCCCCTGGAGGGCTGGGGCCCCATGGTAGTTGTCTGCCTCACCCAATTTGTAATGCAACCCTGCTTTTACCCACAATCCCTTGTTTTCAGGCTCATCTCCTTAAGTTATAAACAAGTCTCGTTACAACAGTGACGTTAGTGCAGTTATCTGGTTCAGGACCGACTAAACAACAACAACAACAATTAGAACACAACAGTAATAATATTGATATTTAAGTGGGATGTAAATATATTGACACACACAGTGAACTGAACCGACACACCGTCATCACGCCAAGCTAATACTGAGCCTGAACAGAAGCTAACCCTGTCAGTGCTGAGGTGACACGTTAGCAGCAACACATCAGCATCGTCAACATTACCTTGGTACATGAATTTAGTGATGAACTGGCCATTCTGCTGTCTCGCGACGTCGCTCTTGAAAGTCCCCGTCACCGTTTTCCCAAAAGTCTCCGAGCTGAGCAGCACAGCGGCTACAAACGTGGCTAACAAATACGACATCTTGCCCCGGTGCATTTTACCGTTATCGACAAATAAACGTTAGCAAACCAATTCAATGAGCCACGAAGCCAGAAGGAAAGCAGCTGCGTCAAGTCATCCACAGTGACCCGGGAAGAGACCGGAAGTGATATGTTTCCAGCTCCACATTAAAGCTCCAACTGTCAGATTTTTAGGAAAACAAGAACAAGAGACATTTCTCATGAACAGAGTCGTCGCAAAAACACCTAGACTCAATCATTGCAATTTTTGGTATTAAGTTAATGTTTAAGCTAAAGATATAGTGCAGTGTAAAGCCTGCAACATTGAATTGTCTAAAAGCAGTATATTCTCTTGACATACCCTGTACTTTCCATATATCTAAGATTTAAACAGTTATTCGACAATTGACCACATACAACTACTCAAACCTCCTACAAGCACAGTTTAAGATTGAACATTTGTCAAAAAGGAATCATCTATAGTGTATTTTTCGAATTATTTTGAAAATGACTTCCGGACGCTACAAATCTATTGCAGCTCCCTTGACACTACTGCCTTGCCCAGTGGGCAGTGTTGACAGCTTAATGGAAGTTAGATTCAACCAATGAAACAGCGGGTAGTCCGCTCCGTCATGTAAATCAACCAATGAGAGAGTAGAAACAAATCTACATGCGATAAATGTTCCGCCCATTTTCAACGTGTCAACACTGCCGTAAAACGGCTGTTGACTGTCGCCCATCACACAAAGCTTCCACTGTGTTGAGGAAATAGAGGAGTTCTGTGCTACCTGCCTGTATTAACAGTCACCTAGAGGCTCGACAACGGAGGATAAAAACGAAATGAAGTTGTCGTTACTATGGTTGTAGGAGAGGCGAGTGTGCAGTGACAGCCGCCTGTGCTCAGTGCTGAGGACCAGAGGATGGACTGGAACAGGACCGTGCTGGTGACAGGAGGCTCAGGGTTCATGTGAGTAATTACACCTCGCTAATGAAGTCATATGGACAACCAGGATGTGACATGGGTCATTACCGGCTCACTGGTCCGTTTCACACTGAGCTCGCTTTTCTAACGTTTACGCGAAGACACCTAAAACCAAACTATTCCAACAGTCTCTGTTACAGTTCTGAAATGTGTACAGTAACATATGTCAGACTCAGCTGACTGGGGAGCTGTAGTTTCTCCTTCTCAGATACTACACTACAGTGGGTTACACTGATGTCAGTTCAGCTCTTAGATTGATACGCAACATATAAATAATGGATTCATATTACTACCATGTAAGATGCTGATGAAGGTTCTCAGTCATCCATGTAACAGCCACACACACCTGGACTCACCTGGTCCTATCAACCCGCATGAAGGCCAGTTGAGTCAACGACAATCTTAGTTCTGTCTCATATGCAGGGTTCGTACGGTTGCTTGAAATCCTTGAAAGTGCTTGAATTTCAATGTTGTGTTTTCAAGGTCTGAAAAGTGCTTGTATTTTAGTTTAAGTGCTTGAAAGTGCTTGACATTATAACTCTGTGTCTTGGCAACATTGGGATCAGACTGGACAGTGAATTTGATGCAATTTAGACTGATGACACGTTCAATATTAATAAACTTTGATGAATAAGTGAAAAGCTTATAAAAGTTTATGTCAAAAAAGAAAATTACAGGGTGCTCTCAGGTCTCTCTTTGTCCCGGTGCAGGTGTACCTGAAGAAAGCCAAGTGGCTTCCCTTTTTTTGGATAAAACTTTGTGTTCTCCTTTAATTGCTAAAGTTTTTGCTATCATGAAACATTATTTTAGATGTTTTACAGCATAATGCAATGTACATAATTGTGATAAAAAGTGAAAAAATAATCATGAGTGTATATATATTCCTGTAGATATGTATTTTACCCCAGCGATAAGGTGCTGGAAAATTTTGTAAATGACCCTTAAAAGTGCTTAAAAAGTGCTTGAATTTGACCTTGAAAAATGTGTACAAACCCTGCATATGTCTCACCTGTCTCTCCACCACCCTGTCTGTCTCTCCAGTGGCTCCCATCTTGTATGTTCACTGGTCCAAAGACACCCTGACTGGAGGATCATTAACCTGGATGATGTAAGTCAACACTCTGTGTGTGTTACAGCTGACGGTCCTTGTCCATGAATATAATTATTCAGTGTTGAGCTACTGTCCCATTTAGAGCTTAACGTAACACTCTGAGGGGGCATTGGATACTTGCCTCTGTCCTCCTGTGTGCTGTATGTGCTGTAGCATTAACACGTGTCAGTGATCTGTGATGTCTTCAGCTGGATTACTGCTGCAGCCCAAAGAGTCTGGAGAGCGTTCAAGACAGAGCGAACTACACCTTTATCAGAGTGAGTGCTGCTGACACGTAAAAAAAACTAGAGATACACCGCGGACACTCGCTGATCTAGTGATCTCAGATAAACCTGCTTTGTTAAATACCAATCAATAAATCATAAAGATACACTTCTGTCCTCTGTTATAAATATTTAACTTTCAACAATCTCCCCCTTTCCTCAACAGGGAGATGTGTGTAACTCTCGGTTGGTAAACCACATCTTCAACACAGAAAACATCGATGTGATCTTCCACCTGGCGGCCAAAACGCACGTCGGTGAGCGGGAGTCGTTCTAGCTGAAGTTTTCAAACATGCAGAATTTACTTTTCTGATTTGGCAATCTTTTTTTTTTTTTCTTTGGCTCAGAGTCGTCGTTTGAAACTCCGTCCAGCTTCCAACGTGTTAACATCGAGGGAACCAGAGTTGTACTTGCAGCCGCCCATCAGGCCCGACACCAGCCACAGCGCTTAATCTATGTCAGCACTGATGAAGTGTACGGAGCCAGTCTGGACGAGGTGAGCGGACAGTGATTCAACTGATAGACTTGTTGAAGTTTTGAGTCATTTAGTGATTTCTTTTCATGTGCTGGGGATATTGTGTGTTTGTTCTGTGCAGGTGTTTGACGAGAGCAGTCCAGTGAGGCCCTCCAACCCATACTCTGCTACAAAAGCAGCTGCAGAGTACCTGGTCAGATCCTACTGGGACAAATATAAGGTACACACGACTGTTATGGTTGTACTGGTTTTAGCGAGCAACTTGGTCGGACGAATTGAGCAATATCACGACATCCGCTTGGGCTTTCAGAAATTATGATGGACTCATGTCGCCGTTAAAAATGTGTGGACGTAAGCAGCAGCCATGGTCACACATTACATGGGGGAATAGAAATAAAGAATAAGACATCCAGAGAAAGTGTAAAACTAATTATAAAGCAAAAATGAGCTGATAAAAATGTGAAGATATTGCAATTCACAGAAGCAGGAGGTTGAAAAGAGGTTATGTATCGGTGCGATTGCCTGTTTTGCTAGTGTTGATCTTAAAACTGGTCTCAGATCTGACTATTTTAAAGTCTGCTGATCCGGTATTCCAGGTTAAGTCCATGTTAAATACTGTTCTGTTGATCTTTCTCAAGTTTCCCATCATCATCACCAGGAGCAACAACATCTACGGGCCCCGGCAGTTCACTGAGAAGGTACAGAACCCAAACCGACAACTGTTGGTCATTTAAATGCCTCCATGCCAGCGACAGCGGCAGCACGTTTTCGGGTTATGCGTCCCATTCTCCTGAATGACATATCTCAAGAACGCCTTTAGGAAATGTATTAAACTATAACTATGCAGCGTTTTGTGCTTGGTATGAACCAGTTCAGATTGGTTTTAATCCCCACTTGGTAAACAAGAGTCACCCTTGACTTTATTTAAATTCACGCAACATCATCTTACAGTGATAATGCTGCTGTCTTCACCAACACCAATCATTTTGTTTAACGTTTCAGGTCATTCCAAGGTTTCTCACCCTCCTGCAGATGAACAAGAAATGGTAGGTGAATTTGAACTTTATTTTGAAAAGCTTTCACTTATGAACCTTGTTGTTATAATCCAGCTACAGTATTTTTCTGAAATATAACCACGATTCCAAAAAGACTGTGACACTAAAACAACAAAATAAGCAGATTTTTACAAAAAAACAATGGAATGATGAGGTAAAACATTAAATATATTGCCTGTTTGGGGCACCGTTAGGCTCAGTTGGTAGAGCGGGCGTCCCATGTAGAGAGGCTTTGTTCTCACTGCAGCAGACCCGGGTTCAAATCCTGGCCTGGGGCCCCTAGCTGCGTGACAACTCCCCCTCTCTCTCATCCTGTTTCCTGTCATCTCTTAAGCTGTCCTGTCAATAAAGGCATATGTATATGAATATACATATAATTCCTGAGCTGCTTTAACTGAGTAAATGTAGTACAGCTTTCTCTCCCTCCTCTGTGCTGCAGCACTATCCAGGGAACCCTTCCTAAATCCCGCCATTTCCTGTTTGTCGATGACGTCATCAATGCCTTCCTGCTGGTTCTGGAGAAAGGGGCCGTGGGAGAAATCTACAATGTGGGAACTGGCTGTGAGATACCCATCATGCAACTGGCCAGGCAACTTGTTAAAATGGTGTGTTCACTGTTGTTGTAATTTAAACTTTTAGCAGGAGGTTCATGTCATGATTTTCTTGTAATCAAAAGAACTATGTAAACACTGACAAAACAAATGAAATTCATTGGGCCTTGCAAATGCCTACATCTGTACTCCACATACTTTTTTAGTTATGAATATATGAAGTTTGGCCCTCAGAGCTAAATTTCATCTTTTTCTGTGTATTCCAAATTAATATTTAGATTTCTAAATGGATTGGGCTGAAATGTTTTACTAGACATCCAAGAAACCCTCAGGAGGATTTTCAGCATGTATCCATGTAAATAGTTGTTGCACAGTTCTTTACAATAAGTAGCACAGATCTTGTTAAATATAGCTTCCTGCAATTCATAGTTTTCATGTGACGTCACGCTCCCAGGGGAACGCCCCCTTGGAGGGCAAAAGATCAATCCCCGCTGCCCGGCAGCATAGGCAGCAAAGGGATGAATTTCGTTTGGAACCAGTATCGTTTTGCCAAAATGCCGGATAGTTGTTGTGTTGTCAGGTGCACAGATGCAACAGGCGAGAAGACAAGCCTGGGCTCTGCTTCTACCTCATTGCGTCTAAAAAAGAAAACCCAGAGAGGAGGAGATTGTGGATTTGTGCCGTAAGACGTACTTACATTTGCTTTTACAATGAAGAACTTCCTGCTCTTAACCCCCCAAACAGTGGCAGCAGTATAAGGTGAGGGGTTCTCCACAAGGTACACGTAAATGTCACCAAAGTGGAGCTCTGGCAGTTTTTAAAAGCAGAAATACCGCAGTATGCTGTATATGGTTTGCAAGTGTCCAACACTTGCAGTTTATGTCCATATCGTACCATACCTTTTTTGAGGTCGACAGGTGATCTAAATAACTGCGCAACGGGAAATTTTTTCCGGCTATTGCCCTGTCTCAGGAAGTCTGGTGTAAGCCACCATCTTTGTCCCTCCAGGTCAGCGCGTGGGTCACGTGACTGAAAACTATGAATTAATGAGGCTGAGAATATACAAAGCATTTATTAAATTTTGCCATCAATTTAATTATTTCTTTTTGAGAAAGTCGGTCAAGGAGAGTTGGTATTGAATGAGCGTGTGTCAACTGATAGGACAATACACAAATCCATAAGATTGTTAGATATCCTTCCTGTAAAGAAGAAAGGTTATTAAATACTTCATAAAACTGTGTTATGTTAGGTCAAGAACGTTCCAGACTCTGAGGTGAATGACTGGCTGGAGTTTGTGCCTGACAGGTGAGTAATCTTAAGCAGGAATCAAGATGGAAGTCTTAGGTGCCTTTACAAATAGATGAATTAAATAAATGACTGTTATTACTATTAACACAAGGACTAATGCATTTATCAAATTCTGAGAAAAGCAGCCTTACCGAGACCAGTTTGACAAGTTGTACATTTGTTGCATGAACCTGTCAGGACAGTGAGCTGATTGTTACCACGACAATATGAGACACCGTAATCAACACTGACACCGACCTTTGACCTCTGCTCTGTAGGCCGCGTGTTGACCTGCGCTACCCCATCAAATGTGAGAAATTGCAGTATCTGGGTTGGAGAGCTCAGATGCCCTGGGCTGAAGGCATCAGACAGACGGGTACAGTAACACACACACACACACACACACACACACCTCTGGGCCCTCATTGACAAAATGCCTTTCTCTAGCCCCTTACCCAGGGGTCAGCAACCTTAACTATCAAAAGTGCAATTTTTCCCCCAGTCCCTTGCCGAATAAAAATCTGTCTGGTTTGGTGCATATATGGAATAAAAGAACTAGCCCCCATTAATAGAAATAGAGTAGCAATACAGAACTATAGATGTAGACCTACTTTAGTCCTCCCTGTGTTTGTGGTTTCCTGTACATGATGTGATGTACATTTCATGTAATTAATTCCTTTTGTTTTGTATTTTTCTTTTAGTCAACTGGTATCAAGACAACCCAAACTTCTGGTCAGACACAAGCGAGGACCGAGGACCAATCAGAAACGAGCTTGAAAAAGCTACCAACGAATAAGTGGGTTCAGCTGTGCCTTGCTGCTTGACAGACAGAGCAGTGGTTTTAACAACTTTACATGATATTTGGGTTCAGTATTCAACTCATGAATACTGAACACATAAGCACAGTTCTCAACGGTCTGAGTGATTGGTGGACCAACAGGCCCTGAAGTGCCAAACAGGAAGGCAGCTCCTTCTTTCAACCAAAGCAGTTTCACCTGGAAATCAATGCACTTTATCATGACTTTAATTATAGATTCAGCTTAAGTTGATCAGCAGTCTTTATTTTTTTTTTTAAGGCTGAAACATACTCTATGCAAGTATGTTGAAACCTGAAAGCTCTATTAAACAATTAACCAATGTGCAAAAAAACAATATAAAGTTAACAGAGGATATGCCTGAAGCGTCGAGTGTGACGCAGTTAGGCTGTGTTGGTGCTTCTCTGACAGACAGCACAGACAGAAACAGTTCAACTTTTAACAGCAAAAGCCTTTTAATGAGTTAAGATATTTTTTTGTCAGATGTCAGCTTAAAATAAAAAGGTGAGAAGGGAACAGCAGCTAGTTCAAAGTCATTAGTCATTCATTAGTCCGATGTTTCACACAGTTTCTAGAGAGAAATATTTTTCATACAGTTCTGTAGAATTTATTTAACTGCAAATAAACACAATAAAATATGTCGTAACATTTCTGCATTAAAATGTCTAAAAACAAATAGACCTTTGTTCCTCCATTGGGTTGTTGGTCTGTAATTTTATTCAAGGTGATGGTGCGTTTCAATTGGTAATCATAACTTCAACATATTTAGTTTATGCATTTTTACATTTTTTTTGTTTCGTTTGCGCAACAACCCAGGTGTTTATTTGCCCCAACCAGCCCAGAACACATTTCTGTGTAAAGGCAGCGAGTCAGCCGGCAACGTCACACACTATTGTTCTGTGTGATTAAACTCAGTTGAGCCCTTAAATGAACTCAGCACTCACCAGAGACTCCAGCTCTCTCCATCTGATGTGACGACTGCTGTTTCTTCCGTCAGAAGGTCTGGCTCTGCACCGACCCTTCTCATGAGCTGGAGGCTCTGAGCAGCTGAGATGCAGCTCCTCCTCTCCTCTCTGCCCACACAACATTCAGCAAAGCACAGCAATACACACATTTTTTTTTGCTCAAAGTTCAAGTAATTAACTGTTAATGGGTGCCGCCTGGCTTAAACAGAAGCAAACTTATGTCAGTTTGCATCTTACAAAAAAAAAACATACAAAGAAGAAGATGACACAGTGGTTACTTTTGCAAATCCAAACCTTTATTTGTGGTAAAATCAGAATAGATGCACTTTTTTTTTTCTTCGTGCAGTGCTCCTCTTCGTGCACAACTGCTAAACTAATACATAAAGCAAATACTAACTACCAGGCCGGAGGTGCTGTGTGCCCACATTGAGAGGTCTGGCCAGTCAGTAATGGAGACATTATTCTTAAATATGACTACATCTATTTTATAATAACCCTCTTAGATTTATGAAGTCAAAGTAAAATGAAGCTGCAGTTTATCCGTTTGTGTTTCTGCATACAAAAGGCAGTAAAGTGTGATCCTTCACCCATTTAGCGTATTTATGATCTGTCCTGACTTTGCTGTGGCCACATTGCATTCTGGTCCATTGAGGCCGTTGCTTGACACGTGGATTGTCCTGTATAACTGCAGAATGTCTGTGCTGCGTGGATTTTTACGGTAAAAATACAGATAACATTACGAACAGCGATAATATCATATTTTGATGCAAGAAGAGGCAGATGGAGACTTGTATCAGCTGTTAGTTGCACTTAAAAACTCATAACAAAAAAAAAATTGTCCTCCCCATTTCTGATTGGCCAGAAGCTTCCAAAATGAACATCAACACAATGACGCCTGAAAATATGCAAATCACAACAACATAGCAATAGAACCACAGTTAATCCTGTGTTATGAAGACTTTAAAGATCACCACTTGCCAGACATTCACAACAAGGGTATTAACGGGAAGGAAAAGTGTAAAGACTCAAATGAAAAATGAAAATAAAAAACTGACTTGGAGAGAATCTGGACAGTTGTTTTTTTTTTTTGTACTGCATGTTTTTTCTTTTTACAAAATGGTCTTTGATCGTAACGTTTTATTTATTATCTCTTAATCCAAACCTTGGCATATATGGTGGTATCGTCTCAAATTTTGTCTGCCAATTCAAAATGGCTGTTTATGGTTGATTATCATTATTGGCAATGGAACCTGTCGCACAAACAGGTTTATGGATCTGATACGGAGTCCAAAGTGACTTTAAAGGTAACCCGTGTAGGATGTTTCTCTTAATATGTCACGGTCACATCAGCTGTGACACAACTGTCGTGCACCTCATGTGGCACCACGTGTACATCTTTATATTTTGCAGTAACTGACAGAAAAGGGGAGAGCTCTGTTATGACCAGCGGTTCAAAGAAAAGCCAAGCAACTTTTACAAAGGCCGTTACGACGCTGGGTTCAAGGTGCAATATGTACGTATATTAGTTCAAAACATTTAAAAAATAACTAATTATCAACAGAATTACAAAATCTGTGTTGACATTGTGTCATAGATGTCTATGGATTGTGTAGCAGAGACAGTAAGCTAACCACTAGATCTAGATGACAACTAGATAAAGTTACTCCAGTGGTTACTCTGGTGACATGCTTGATCTCTGTTTGTTTGCAGTTTTAATTGCCAGATGGTCAGTTCTTACATAACACACCTTTATACAATATAGTACTCTGACTTTAACAATTCAATTCACTGGATTAGCCAAAAATGGGCATTCTTGTGTTGTTTATGAATGGTTTCTTAACTGAATTTCCAAGAACTACAACTGTATCACAATATGCTGTATTAAAGTGTTTACCATGGTCACCATTGTAGTTCAGAGTGCGAACATGCTAAGTACTGGATTAAGTTCACTGCTGCCCTGATGATGGTGCTGGGTGAAAAGGTTGTTAAATTTACCAGCAGCATGGGTTGCTACATAGAGTGGTGTAGTGAGGTGTCCGAAAAATCGGGGAGTTGAAGTGGTTTTGGCACCAGTGACAGTTTTGTAATTTGTAGATCTTTTGAACTTTTTGCATTCTTGTATGATCACAGCTGGTAACAGTGACATATTTAAAAAGAAATCCCTACACATTGAAACTTTAACATTAAAAAGCTCACACTACCCCAGAAAAATAGAAATTTTCACTCATACCAATGACATTCAACATTCAAGTGCCAGTGTTTTTGTTTACTGTCTTTTGGTCAAGTCACTTTGTAAAATATCAACTTTCGTATTAAGCTTATAAAAATAAATATTTCCCAAAAAGGCTTGATAAATTACACAAACTAGCAGCAAAACTAGGCTCGAGAACTCTGTGTGCAAACAGCTGAATTTTATGGTTGCTGTTGACTAGAACTCCACCTGGTCCCAAAAAAAAACAAAAAAAAAACGATTTCATATCTGGAAGAACCTTTCCATTCAACACACACACACACACACACACACGCACACACACACACACACACGCGCACACACACAGTGGAGAAACCTCTCTTTTTGTCACCTAGATGCGCTACACTTCACACAGTCTCACTCACTCCTCCATACCTCTCAGAGGTTTTAAAGGACATGTATTACAGAAGACTTAAGTTGAACATCAAACTAAATAACTGAAATATTTTCTGTAGAACTCTGTGGGAACTCAAGTCTTTCTACAACAGAGGGGCCTGCAGGCCGCAGCAATGGGAGCATAGCACCATTTATTGTTCACTGACAATCAGAGCAATCCTGCTGGTAAGTTAGTTACCATAGTGATGCAGAATCATTTATCCCTGGTGACACTGTCAATGTGTCTGCCACCATGGTAATGCTGTATACAGTGTAACCAACTTCACTATCTGCTCCATTAGGGCTGGGTATCACCCTTGAATTTAAGGCATCAAAAGGTTTTGAAAATAATCAAAACCAAAAACTAAAGTGCTGGATTCTAAATTAGATTTCCTTTCAGATGAAATAAAGTGAGCGTGGTCTTCTTCTAAAGAGCAGCCGTTGGTCCAAACTACTGGTACATTTAAACTCATTTACTACAGAGGGTATTTAACCACATGATTCCTCCCCCCACTACTGAGAGGCAAAAACAGGCCTGTTATGGTCTCAATAAACACAAATGGCTGCTGTACCATGAGAAAATAATCCATTAACTTTACAACAACACAAGACTAACAGCAGGAGCATATATAGCCATGCTAGCAGCTTTTTGAGGCTAACATTAGCATGATGACATCCTCACAATAACAATGTTAAAAAATAATGGTTACCATTTAAGTTTAGCATTTTAACATGCTAGCAGTTGCTAACAACAAGTAAAGACAATGTTCTGCAAGTGTGCAGATATCTAGACACAAACCAGTGTTGGACAAATTTCAATTAAACCTAATGATGGCGCTAGAGGAAACATTAAGGGTCAATAGGATTGATCCTCGCACCAACTTTAGTCCATATTAGACCAAGTGACTGACCTACACTTATCCACAGAACCCTGCCACTACGTCGCTAAAAAGCAATGGCTAATGGGAACTGACAGGAATCCATTTGACCAAAATGTAACATTAATGACAACTACATGTCTAAGTTTCAGCCCTAAGAATACAACTGTCAGCTAAAACTTGTTCCTGAATCAGATTGTGCCATCGATTGCACAACAGCTCCTAAACGTTGACACAATGTTCAAAATAATGCTGCAATTCTGTTTTTCATTGTGAACCCAACCTGTTTAATGACAGTGGTGATGTCCACATACGATATCACATGCATTTACTTTCATCTGTAACTATATTTATATTCTAAAATAAACCATTCGTAAAATAGTTTGGATCTTTCATCTGTATTGAAAAATACCCAGCCCTAACCAACACGATGCAGTAATTTCAAGGCACCGTGCACATGTCAGAATTTAGCCTGATTCACTTGTGCCAGTTTGTGCTCTGATCCAAACGGAGCACAGAAGAAAATGGCCCAAACAAAACTCATGCGGACTATTCTTGGTGACAGTAAAGTGAATGCGAGTCACAAGTAACTGATCTCTTGTGCACTTACTGCAGAAGTTGAGAGCCCAGGGGGCTGTTTGATAAGGTGGGGTGGGGGTTCGGGGCACAGTGGTAGTTAAGTGTTGTTCCAACACAGTTCGATAGTAATTAGAGCTGACAGACATCATCTGTATGCCCCAGAAAAAGACCTCAATAATTTGCATATATATATCTGTGTACTCTGAACAACACTAATGGACGACAAGATTGTTCTAGAAACAAGATGAAATGTGAGGTAAACTTAAGTTTTACCCTCCATGATTCCCTGCTGCATAACACACCACTTCCTATCTGCACTATCAGCCAATTAGCAATTGTCATCTTGTTTGACATCTGCAACTCCTAACATCTTTATCACTGGACATGAAACATGAGTTGCTGCTTTGTTTATTCACCATTAGTCTATCTGCCCCCTACTAGCTATTAGAAAGCACAGCAACGTCTCCACACAAAGTGGCTTTGCCTCTCACTGTGTATCCTTCTTAGAAGTAATTCTTGGAATTTGGGCTGTAAGAACTACATCAATGCGACTGCACTAGCTGCATACCAAGTTTGTGGTCATTGATTCATGTAACAAACGCTGAAACATTCCCTCTCACAGGAAATATATGAGTGTCAGTTAACAATTCAGGTATTGAAACAGTTTCAGTCAAAATTAAAGGGTGGACTCGGTAACAGTGCCTCATCTGTGTTGAGCACCCAAAAAAAAATTTCAAAAATGATCTGCATGGAAACTTTGGGATTGAAGGATGCTCAGAAAGTGGATATTCAATTGTGATGTTATGAGTCAGTTTAGCCTTCAACTTCCTTTGCAGAGCCTCCTCCTCCAAGAGGGAGGAGGACAAAAAAACTGCATGTTTCAAATTAACAGCTGGTTGAAAAAAGATTTGCATGTAAAGGTGTTCAAGACTATTAAAAGGTGCAACTTAAAGAGTAAAGTGAGTAAGCAAATCCTTCATAATTGATTGTCATTTGCACTGTTAGCTTCAACTTATTGTTACCGACTTTAGCTTACTGCTGGTCATCACTTCATACCGACCAGCAGCAGCTCTTGTAAGAAATCTAAGATGGAGACTATCCACCATTGCTGCAGGAAAAATAAAGTATTCATATCATGGCCATAGAGCAGTTATATGATTGGTTAACCGGTGCTACTATCATCTATTGGGACACCTAAAACACAGTTCTGGTCAACAACTTAATGCTTTAACTAGTGTTCATAGAAGTTTTACCAAAATTAAACTAAGTTGAACCAAAAGCAACAATACAGTGTTGAACCACACTTAAGCAGTTGTTGAAAAGAAAATGCAAACTCATTTTCTGTCTTTGATACATTTTGAAGTGGCCAATGGGAGCAGTTGGACATGGTGCAGCGTGTCATGTTTACCCTCTACTACGTAAGAGTTTTTTCCTCATGTCGCATCCTACGACCACTGTCCTTGAACACAGCATGATCCCTTAATAACACTTTTACTAGCTCCTCTTTTTAATCACTACATAGGGAACCAGGTGACCCAAGACAGGAAGTTGGTGTCTTTCACCAAGACGCAATCTGCTTCAATCATGAGTCCTACAGCATAACTCAGCCTGAAACTCTTCAAAAAGGAATCTGAAGCCTCCAGTTTCCAGACTCTCCCTACCAACTGTACTCAGTGAACAGATTTAAAGATTGACCCAAACACAGCCTGTTATTAAAGTGGACTAAAAATCAAAGAAGACGGGAAATATCAGAGAGGTCTAACGTAACTGAAGCCTGCTGTAGAGTTTGATTTATTTGCATGGCATTTTTAACTCCTTGACCAAAAAACAACAACACTTGCATATGTTTTATTGTCTTGGTCCAGCCTTGTCATTTGTCAAAGCCAGTGGGCAATTTGAGGGAATCTGCCTTGTGAGCATTACCTGGTGTATAAATGTCCCTTATCTGGTTTATGTGTGTTTGTGCACGTTTTTGTACATAAATAATATCTTCAAAGAATAAAATTGCCACCTGTGTTCAAATTGCCCACTGAACTAAGCCAACCAGACACTGCCTGGTCCAACGTCGAGTGATCAAACGTAATGTTTTACACATCAAGTGTTGTTTCACTTACAATTCACATTTATTAGAATTAACAATTTTCAGTGGAGATTCTTCTCTTTTTGAACATTTGAATATTGAGTAAACAGTATTTACATTTAATCTTCATTTCATTTAAGTTGTTCAAGTAAACAAAACAAATTCAGCCCGTGATGATATATTATCTTCCCCACCAGGTAGCAAGAGAGCATTTTTTGTCTTATCCTGCTACTAATGAACATTGGGGCATTGGACCTCTACCACTGAACATTCAAATGTACAGCGGAGTTTCTTCTGCAAGTTCACTCAGGGTTGAAAAATGGACATTCTGGGGGCAGGTCAACTGCCCCTTGTAGCCTGGTTCAACAGCAGGGCAAAGTAGGGCTAACCAGGGACCACGCATCAATTTTATCATGAATGATTCTGTGATCTTCTTACAAGTTGGAGCCAAAAGTGATTTATTCCATTATGTCACTTTTCCACAAGCACGTTTCATCTGTCCTATATCTTACTGTACTTTGCCGAGGCAGGTGACTTTTTAACATTGCGAACAGGGCTAAACTGGGACAATGCTGGCCAATGTGCAGCACACACTGGCTGTGTTGCATCACCTGACAACACATGCATACAAACTGAAGGAGTAGTCATTAACAGCTGCCACATGTTGATCATGGGAAAGAATTTAACAGCATCCATTTGTAATGGCACATGCCTGGTGTGTGCAGGATGGCACTGAGACAAGTTGCCTTTAAGTTGGACTGAGACTAATTTCTGTGCTTTCTTTGTCAGCTGACCTCTTTGAAACATTTCATATAAGATAGACTTCATTACAAGTCCACAGAGGAACAGAAAATTACAGCTCATATCTGTTGAATGAATCAATAGTAAGAAAAAAAATTAGACTCCATAAGATGGCATTAATCAGGGTAAGGTCAAACCTCCAACAAATTATCCAAGTAAGAAATGCCTTTTCCAACTAGTTCAGTCCTATGGATACAGCTGGAAGTGTGCCTAATTACATCTGGTTGCAGTACAGCTAGACAGGACATTGTTGAAATGTGCTATGGAGGTGTGGTATTGGATCCTCTGGAAAGCCTAAGCTGCCCCTGCTGTTAAATGAGTTAGGCTAAATTATCCGATTCCTGACTTTTATCCCTGACCTCAACAGATCTTAAAGACCCAACGAATAAACTGGAATGACTTATTTTAGAGAAGACTCTTCATTTAACTCTCCAGGATAGAGTGAGCGAGAAAATTCTGAACTCTTAGCTTTTTGGTTGTGTTTCCCCTTGAAAGAACCTTTTTGCAAACAAGGGTTTTAATGTTTGTGGTGGAAGCAGAGCCAGTTTCCCAAGAACATGGTGACACCAATAGTTGGTTGAACAGCCACAGCCACAAGTTGGAGTCTGATGTCTGCAGCAGCAGCCGCCATGAACAGCAGTGGTTTTCAATTTACACTGCTTTCACTACTGAGTGTGGTCACAAGTAATCTGTATAGACAGAAAGATAGACTCTCTGCTATTTCATAACAATGATTGTTGTCAGACTGCAAATATCGTTCATTTAACCTAAAATTGTCTTCGAGACCATTTCAGTAATTCACAGTGCTCACTGGGAGATACTTCTTGGTAAATCTAAAATGGCTCGAGAGTCTCATCGGACTTTAAGTTCACAATACAGTGAGTTTTGAGGAACATATCTACATTTACAGCCACATATCTGAAAGAGAAGGCTGGGAGAAGTCACAAAACATGACTGCTGCTGCACAGCTACACCAAATTCTGTGACTCTGTATCTGACATAAAGTGATCCAACAATTAGTGACAAAATGGCATTGAGAAATCCAAACTCAAGCTCAAACCGGAGCTGTAGATGTGACATAAAGGTCAATTAGTAGGACTCGCTTTCCCCAAAGCATAAAACCACAGTCCTCATCCCCACTCATCAGCAAGGACTATTTTTTTAACAAGACAAATGTAATTTCTATTTTGGTTACTCTGGATGAGAGTATATCAAAAAAAAATAGAGAAATATGGTTGCAGTGGTAATATGCTTTTTGGAATCAGCTCATCGGGGACCTGACCAATTTGTACTCCAATAGACAGATAAGGAATTGCTTTGAGTTTCCCCATCACAGTTTTTGTTTAGTTTTTTCTGCCAAGGTTTGATTTAGTTCAAGCCTAGTTTGTTTCCTTCCAAATAGAAATAAAGAAAAACATGTTTAAACCCATACATGACATTAAATACTCATTCTTTTTAGTCACAGTTGGCCAGTACTTGTAGCCAGTTACGTGTTATGGCAATAAAAACAACGGAAATAAGGGACAAAGTTCAAATTCTTAAAGGCACGGTACAGAAACAAATGGTCCTCCACTTTTTTCAAACAAAGAAAATGCTGCTTGTAGTTGTGACAATAACAACCACTCTGTTTGCTAGCATCATTGCCGGGTGACAACATCTGCTGGTGTCCCACTGACTGGAGTCTGTCCAGCCCTTGTCCCTTCAGTCTGTTAGACATCTTTCTCAGATCTGAGTAAATCAATACTTCAATATGCTTTAGAAAGGTGAAAAAAACAAAACAAAAACAATTCCGTTTCTGTGGCCGCTTTAAGTACCTTTCATGTCATCAGGTGAAGAAGCTTCAGCCAGTCTCCATTTTTATATGCAGACACATATTGTTCAGATTTGACATCTTGCCCATCTCTGCGCTATATTTTAGAAAAGTTTTTGGCCCGTGATTTACAACATGGCCATGCGTTACATACAAAGATGACATGTGTAGGTACACAGGACGCCTGGCTGGCTTTGGGTGAATGCAGACAAAAACACAATGAAGCCAAAACTCAAATCTAAAGTGAAAAAACTGCATTTCCCCCTGGTCCTCTGCAAGCGCTTTGTAGGACTCTACTCACAGTAAATCTCAAGTGTCCACTATTCTTAGGGGATTAAAGAATCTTTAAGGAATTACATTGGTTATTTTTCTTCAAGCTTGTGCCACAGAGGAACTGTAACAAATCTGTGGCAAGTGTTAAAAAAAACATCTCAAATTGGAGAATCCCTTTATAACGTGGCCTAAGAGGTGAGATAAACCAGGACTTAAGAACTCAAAAGGAAAATGGATGGGGGACTGTCAAGACAGACGTAGAGATGGAAAGGAGGAATTCAAAGATCTGGGTGCAGAGGGACTGAACGAGGGCTATATAAATGAGTATAAATAGTTTAATAACATGCATGTGGACTCTAGGGGATAATTGAGGGGAGGAGACAGATGGGGTGCAGACAAATGTCAAGAAAGGAAGGAGGATGAGTGAAAAGAAGAAAAAGGGATGAGTAAAGGTAGGATGGATGAACCTAGTTGCCCCACCAGTCAACTTGAGAGTGCGAATAGTTGCCTCCATAGCCATCACTGGTGTAGAAGTTGCCAAAGCCACCTGAGGGGGAAGGAAACATAGGAGAAAACTCAAACAAAGTAAAGGCCTTAGCCAGGAACCAAAAGGAACAACAGTGTTTCCCACAGAATCAGACTTTAATTGTGGCTGTCCAGCTCAGGTGCCACAGAGCATGTGCACTGGAGACTTCCGCTGACCAAGTTGGCCAACTTCCGGGTAAGCACCGAGCTAACCAGGATGACATGTAATTGGGCGGCTTTTCTAGACTCTAGACCGAATTGCCCAAATCCTGACAGTAAAACTAGGCATTTCGCGGGGTTGTGAGGCTTTGATTATCATTTTACAGATGTGTCTTTGACAATGTCAGCTTTTGGGAAAAAGTCCCCAGTGCATCACATGGCGATGTAATTACATGGCTTGGCCATGACAAAAACTGTCTTCAAGGCCTGGCGCTCTTTGCCTACGACAGGAATGCCTATTTTGTCCCTCTGTGGTATTTATCCATGCTTAATAACATGCCAACACTTCTGGCCGATTCTGCTCTACTGCTTATGATCTCCGGTCATGCCTCTGCCACAGCAGGTTACACATGCTGGTCCTACAGGGACGGCCGAAATCCACAGGTGTGTTTTAAAGTTGTGCATAAAGCCAAACTAAGTGAATATACATGACACATTCCACTGTGGATTCAGTTATAGTCTGATCGCAAGCTTATGTGATTGGCCACTGAAACATGACGTCGGGTTACATTTCTCCAAAAGTTGAGTCCGATTCACCTTTTTCCCTGCAGCAGCCAAAATGGACTGCCATCATTGAAATGAACAGCAAAATCTCTGCTTTCTCATATGTGAATGCAGCTGTAAAAGCTTCAGCAGCTAAGATGGGAGGGACTCTGTATACAACATTTTATGCAATCACTTATTTTACATATATATTTTTTAATTAATTGACATTGCTTTGTAGAAATACGTTTTTACTTTCACATTAGAATGTTTTTGTTATGTATATTTTTTGTATGTTGACCATGATTGAATTTATAAAAGCAATAAAAGTGGAAAGCAATTAAGAGGGTGAATACTTTTCATAGGCACTGTATATCAGAAGACCACATCCTCACCTCCTCCAAAGCCTCGGTTTCCGCCATGTCCTGCCTGGTTGCGACCGCCACGTCCACCAAACCCTCCAGCATTGCCTCCTGCAGCCGTCTGGCGATAATCACGTGCTCCAAAACCACCGGAGAACCTGGAGGTAAAATCATATAAATTATTCAAATTAAACTTGAACTTCACTGCATTGAGCCAAGCATTTGATTGGACCTATAAATGAAAGCAAACATAAGAAAAACACACAGAGACAGTGTGGTTGTATACCTCTTAGAGCGTCCTCTGTTGCTGCTCTTATGCTGGTGTTCATAGGCCAGGCTCTCAAGCCATGATGGAACTTCCTGTTTGGCCTCCACCAGGATGTCCAGCAAGTCCTTAGTGATGTTCCCATTTTTGTCATTGAAGAACGATGTGGCAAGTCCTACAGGTAAAAAAGCAGTCAGTAATAGTAGCAATAAAGTAGCCTTTTGTGTGCTGTAGCTTATATCGTTTGGAGTGTATCATCATTTTAGATTATGTAACACATGACACGGTGTTAATATCCCTAAATTACAGTTGTTGTATTCTAACCAAGGTTTCCGACTCGTCCTGTACGTCCAATACGGTGGACATACTCCTCGATGTCACTGGGCAGGTCAAAATTAATAACATGTTTCACATTGGAGATGTCCAGTCCACGAGCTGCTACCTGAGGAGGTAGAAAATAGCATGTCACTCACACACACACACGTTAAAATGCTGTCATACCGTTAGCCAGGGCTGAAAGCAGTGATTTTTACAATATTATCATGTCAAGTTCTAAGTGCTGTATCGTAGGCAACTGAATGAGTTTTAGTTTCACCTCTCATCCAGGCGGCTTCTTCTGTTTTAACTAACTGGAGGGGAGTTACAGGCTTTTAAACTCGGGAATGACAATGGTGTTATGTTTTTTCATTTCCCCCTCTCTATCTGCTCTTGATCTTTTAGCGGTTTTGACAAAGGTCCAGTTTGGGTAGCCACAGGTTTTAAATGCTCCCCTGATGTGCTTCTGTTCCTTTTCCTTCCCCCATGTCTTTGTGGGCCCGGTCTCAGCAGTTGGTTTAAGGTTCTGATGACCCCCAGCTTGTGCTCCAGTGGGTGATGTGAGTAGAAGAGCAAGTATTCACCTGTGTTTAGGTTTTCTGTACACCTCAACGTTGAGGCATCCATCTTCTTCACTGTGTATTGCACAGTCCAGGAAGGGCAGACTGTCTGCTCTGACATTTTCCCACATGAACTTGATGTTATTGGCCACAGCATTCATTTGTCCTGTAAAGGCTTCCACTTCCTTGATTTTAACAGAGATGTCATCCATATACCTGAACCAGTGGCTAGGAGCAGTTTCTATGAAGGTAATTGAGGTTCTGCTCTCCGCTTCTTCCATGTAGAGGTTTGCCACCATTAGGGGGATTATGTGGATGACACTTGGGTCAAAGTCAGAACAAAAGAAGTGGAAGCCTTCACAGAACATAAAAATGCTGTGGACAATAAGATCAAGTTCATGCAGGAAGTGTCAGAGGAGACAGTCTACCTTTCTTGGACTGTGCAGTACAAATTGTATGTTTTCTGTACACCTCAATCTTGAGGCTTCTGTCTTCTTTAAACACAGTTCCATTCCAGTTGTTCGATTCTCATCACAAGCTGAGCGTCATCAGAATCCTAAACCGTCGGGCTGATAAAGACGCCACAAAGAAAGTGGGGAAGGAGAAGGAACAGAGGTACATAAGGGGAGCATTTAAAACCTGTTGTTACCCAAACTGGACCTTTCTCAAAACCAAAAGTTCCACAGCAGACAAAGAGAAGGAGACGGGAAAACATCACAACATCGTCATTCCCTGCGTCGGGAGGATCTTCAATAAACATCATGTCCCGGTTCACTTTAAACCCACCTACACACTGAGGCAGAAACTGGTCCATCCTAAGGACAAAACACCCAGGCATAAACAGAGTAAAGTAGTTTATGCTGTTCAATGCAGCCAGGACTGCACAGATCTGTACATTGGGGAGACAAAACAACCTCTCCATAAATGAATGGTACAACACAGGAGGGCCAACTCCTCAGGTCACGACTCTGCTGTCCACTGACATCTGAAGGAGACAAATCATTCCTTTGAGGAAAATCGCTATTTTTAAAACACTAAGAAGGCTCGTCACAACATGAAACTTTGCACGTAGCATCACCTACTAATGTAGGGATGCTCCTCAAGCTTAGTTCCATATGAATGCGCGGA
Organism: Sparus aurata; assembly: GCF_900880675.1. Classification (NCBI taxonomy): domain Eukaryota; kingdom Metazoa; phylum Chordata; class Actinopteri; order Spariformes; family Sparidae; genus Sparus; species Sparus aurata. The sequence continues at coordinate 3,694,302 of NC_044210.1, read as the reverse complement.
TAATTCATTGTTTTGTTGTTAGCGAAAAGCAACATTGACGTCCACGCTGAAAAGGGAGCCTCATACAGGGTTCGTACACATTTTTAGAGGTCAAATTCAAGCAATTTTCAAGCACTTTTAAGGGTTATTTTCACATTTTTCCAGCACCTTATCGCTGGGGTAAAATACATATCTACAGGTACATATATACTCATACTTATTTTTTTTTCACTTTTTATCACAATTATGTACATTGTATTATGCTGAAAACATCTAAAATTATGTTTCATAACAGCAAAAAGTTTAGAAATTAAAGGTGAACACAAAGTTTTATCCAAAAAAGAGGGAAGCCACTTGGCGTTCTTCAGGCACACTTGCACCGAGACAAAGAGAGACCTGAGAGCACCCAGTAATTTCCTTTTTTAACATACATTTTTATGTTCAAAATGCAGTGTTGGGAGTAACACGTTACAAAAGTAATGCAATTACTGAAGTGCATAACTTTTTGCTGTAACGCAGTAATGTAAGGCATTACAAAAAAAAATAAAGGGTAATATTTTCCTCAGTTTTACTTTACTTTATTAAATTTTACTTTAATAGAAGTAAGTAATGAAAAGTGGAGAAAAGTGAACATTCCCTTTTCACACTTCCACTCCTTCTCCTCAGCCATACTTCTCTATTGCTACCAGGCTGCATGTGTGACAACACACAGGCTACAGACTGCATATAGACAATCAAGCACTAACCTAACGAGGTCACGTAACGTGATTAATGGTGCGTTAATTATTCTTTAGCATATTATGGTTTCCATATTAATATATTAATCACATGCGTTAACGCGTATGTTTTTTCTATAGTTTAGTAGTTTATGTCTATAATTAACAGGTTAACTTTGACAACCCTACATTTTATATAATTTAGTCTGTAAAAACGCTAATTTAGCAAACGTTAGCGGTTAACATCAACAAAGTGTTAACGTGCAGCGTTGGCCTTAGTTACTCAAAGTCTTAAGTTAACTTACATTTCATGTGACTGGAGCGCAGACTCTCCCATTGCACAAATCATCAAATCATTTTTTGCAGACTTTGCATGAGGCCACTCTTTGATTCGGTCCTTATCTTAACCATAGTTTGTAGTTATCATTTTCAAGCCAACGCTCGTTAACACATGAGCCTCCCGGCATTTTGTCATCTCCTGCCATCTCTCTTCGAAGGGGGCGGGGCGGGGTCACACACAGACCGGCAGGTCGCAGAGAGGAGCAGAGAGGCTCAGCGGAGCCCAGGAGGAAACATCTCCACATACGGATCTCTTACTGATTTTATTTCTCCTTGTTATAAGCAAACTATCAAATCTGATCTCAATTTTGTGAAAGAAACAGAGTTTTAAGCACTTTCAAGCACCTAAACTAAAATCCAAGCACTTTTCAGACCTTGAAAACACAACATTGAAATTCAAGCACTTTCACGGATTTCAAGCACCCGTATGAACCCTGCTCATATTACAAGCAATACTACAATCAGCAGCCGGAAAAGTCACGTGACATCTCGCGTGGATAGTTGTTGCAGGAAGCCAGTATGCTACCGGTGACCTGAGAGACACAAACACAGCACAACAGCGAAGAAGACCGAGAGGAGACACCGAAGTTGTCACAGCATAAACGACAAAACAATGCATTATCCGTGCATTCATATGGAACTAAGCTTGAGGAGCGTCCCACCATTACTCTCCTTTCTGATTGTCGCACTCGTGGATCGACACTTTTTGCCTGCCATGACGGCCGAGCGCCGGAGATGCAGCAGCTAACCTGAGTAGTTCAAAAACCTTCTTTTTAGTAAACTCTGTATACACAAACAATGTTCTCAATGCTCGTGTTCATGAGTAGAGACCCTGGTGATGCTATGAGCAAAGTTTCATGTTGTGTCGAGCCTTCTTAGTGTTTTAAAAATAGCGATTTTGATGCCATCATAGGATTTACCTTAACTCAAGGTAAATCTTAAAAGTGCCTCTTTCCTCATAATTATGCATTTACCCGAAGGTTTGACTCATATTCAATCACAAATAAAGCCTTGGTTGCATTTTGGTGAGAGTTTCACTTTAACAACCAGTCACACCTGGGCTCACCAAGCACGAGCAATCTACATGAAGGCCAGTTGAGCAAACGTCCTACAAGTGGCCCTAACGATTCTGTATGGACACTCCCACACAAAGTTTAAAAGCCTGCAACCCTCCAGTTAGTTAGAACTGCAGAAGTATATTGAACGAGGGGTGAAACATCTTCAAGAAACTTAAACACAACCCGTTGCCTTCGATACAGCTCTTACATTTACCATGACCTGGATGACTGAGAACCGTCATCAACATTACATCAACTGTAACCGTTTTCATGAAGAAATGTTACCAGTGTATCAAGCAGGTTTATATTTGAACTGACCGCTGTGGCCACCAGAATGGGGCATTTTCCTGATCTGAACTGGCTGAGGGCCTCCTCTCGGTCTCTCTGGGAGCGGTCACCATGGATACTGGTACAGGCGTAGCCTTCCCGATACAGGAAGTCCTCCAAGGCATCAGCACCTTTCTTTGTCTCCACAAAAACCAGGGTCAATGAGTCCTTACCTGATGAGCCCAGAGAAAAGGCAGCTGTTACTATGAGGTGAACAGACAATCTTGGTGTTGGCAACATTTTTAACACAAACAGCTGGGTGTTAGCCACTCTTTCTGTTTTCAAAAATCATATTGTAAACTGTAGCTAAAGTGTTTAATGGAGGAGGGCAAGTTGTTTTTTCTTCTTCTTCCTTTTAATCCTTTTAAGTACAAAAGTCCTTAAAAAAAAGTCAGGGCATCGCCCAAATTATGAGTGGTCACTTTATGGAGAAGACTCCTTTGGTAACGAGGTATCTGTATCTAAGAGAAAAAACACACCAAATACAGTCCTTGGTGTTTGATGATGATGTTGCAATAAGGTGCTTCAGATTTGCTATTTAACCACATAGTGGAGATCTGACTTGAAAGTAGCGGCTTATGGTCATGGATACAATAGACTGCAATGTCAAACTCTGTATGTGTAAATAAAGCACATCTAAGAGAATAACGAACCAAATTTTACAAAACATTATTAACAAAACATTGTCAGCTACCAAGTCTCTTTGTCACATTTTGATGTGACAAAAAATCTAATGTTTTTGACATAAAAATCACACAAAAATATTTTTCAGGAAATTTTAACTACCATCAGGCAACGGAATAACATCTTTGTTACAACAGGTATTATGTTTTTATATTGTTTGTATTGACATCGAGTTGGTCTTTTTCATTTTATTCTTATTTGGTCTGCCTTGCCAGATTTAATTTCTCGTTAAGAAATTTGTAACCCTAATAAGAGAGGTGCTGTATAGTGAAGTGGTAACACTTTATAATAACTATCAACAATTAATAATTAAACTTTAGTTGTTAATTCACTGTTAACAATGAAATGCTTTATGAACCTTTTTAAAGACAATGTCAAGGTCTATAAATGTCAGATGCAACTTCATTATAAACACATGATTAATACATGCTTTTTATAGTTATCAACTTAAGTTTGATTGACTATAATTGGAACATTAATGATAGTTATCATAATGATTATTATTAACATTATTATTACAGCTGACAAACACAGAAACCATTTATGTAAAAATTTAAACTCCAAATTCACCATCTCACTTCATCATTTTTTCATTCATTCAGTGCTGTACATACGAACCAAACAATTTGCATGCTGAGAATCTTGATATTTAAAAATGTATACTAATGTATAATCAAGTCATGTCAGTGCCTCTTTCAGCCCTACCAGCACGTTTATACATCTACTGAGAAGGTTGTTTCAGTCCATGATGGTGTGACACAAATGTCTTGATAACATGCACCTTAATTAGTTTCAATTATTTACAGCACATTACAATAGATGTTTTTATATGAACAGAATAATGCAACAGGCAGCAGGGAGTGCAGTGTGGATAAAAACAAGAAATAATCACAAGAAAGAATGGTTAAACTGAGCAGCACTGTGTTGTTGTGCAGGCACTGTGACTGGAGCCACTGATGGAAAGAGTTTGGTCATAGTTCTTCCTCAATTCTCTGGATCCCTGATCATAACTACCTGATGATGAAGTGAAGGACACTGACTGACATTTATATGCACTTGTTAGCTATTGAGACTACAGCATAACCAGACTCTCTCTATCAAGGCTTTTGGTCTGACATAAAGATACCACAGCAACAAACTGTACATAAAAAAAAGAAGTCTTGAATAAAGGAAAAAGAAATACAACAGGCATGTTTGATGTAAGCTTAGCAAACCTGACCCATGAGATGGTACACAGAAGCAAAAAGAACTGAATAAACAAAAGACTCTCCATCCATGGAAAAGAACAATAAAGGGCAGGCAAAATGATTTAAAATATGAGATGACAGATACAAAGTTCACCATTGATGATCTTACCAGGTTTCTCTATGTTGTCTCCAGTATTGTCCTGAACCTCACTGGGGATGACTTGGGATAAAACCACACCAAACCACCAACATGTAAACTTTACTCAATCACCAGCAGAAAACTAACTGTGGATGTTTCATGTTTCTGATGTGCCACAAAGACACACAGTAATGTGTCGGCTGGGATGGGAGGACAACATGGTATATCAAACTGTATTGTGTGTGCAAATGTGTGTTAGCATTAGTTGTATGTGTGGTGGAGCTGCAGTGTTGGGACACAGATGACGGCCATGAGTTGTTACTGCTCTGTGACTGTCTCACCTGTAGCACTGAGCAGGTCCAGGAGGAAAGACCTTTTATCACTCTCCTCCACCCACACCACTTTCTGAGTGATGTTCTCTGAGGTGGAACCAACTCTTCCGACCGCCAGGAAGATGTACTCCTCCAGGAAATCCCTGGCAAGGATCTGGAGTGGGAGCAGAGAATGTGCTTATTGATAGATTTTAACTATTTTAAACTGATGTGCTCATATGGTAATTTGCAGACATCCCTTTTAAAGTCAATTTAACAGTTTTGTTGAAAAATATGGTAGAATAAATCAGCCATTTTAAGCTACAATACAAATTTACCACCGGAAAGTCTAGACCAGTGTATTTCAATCTTGTTCCTGTCCATGTACAGTATAATACTGACTGTAATGCATCCAGGTTCTAATATTGTTGCTTTAATTTGAATTGATTTTATAATTTTATAACAATTACTTTTCTGTTTATATAGGATTTTTATGTGTAACTGAAAACAATACACTTACTAAAGCTTTCACAAGCATCACTACAACTATGGACAAGAGATGCACCGATCAGGATTTTGGGGCCGATCACCGATCACCGAAAGCAGTATCTGCCGATCCCGATATTGCCGATCACCGATCACAGCGTCAAATCCATAAATTCTTCTATATTGTTGTCTTGTGTAACTTTCATATATTTAATTAATGATTCTTCTTACACAACATTGACATTGTATTATTAAGTATAAAAATTAGGAGATGAGAAAGTATCATGAATTGACCACCGTTTTATTGCAGGCTGAGGCAATGTGCAATATTTCACACTCTAGAGACTCTCTTAGAGACAACTTGGACTCAGCTTACATAGAGTAACTGTAGCTTACTAGTGCGAATGCAGTCAGGGAGGGAATTTTGTCATTTTAGGGGCAAGTCCATTTGGCCTTCACTTTTTTTTTCACGGGCACCAAGGACCACATGACAGGGCACAAAGGCCACTGAGTAAAATGTGTTGATTTACCTTTCAGACTGATACCATAACATCCTAATTTATAATAAGACATGGATTATATATATATATATATATATTTTTTAATACCAAAATCAAGTTAAAGTAACATTAGAAAGTCGTTTTTGTTAAGTAGGGTTAGGGAGAGGTGGTTTTCAGTGACACTTCACTGAATATTAGTGTTAGTGAATATTTCTCTCAATAGAAATTCCCCAAAATTATGGCAAAGCACATTTCTTCCAAACAAAAAAATTGTAGAATAACCAGCAGGAGACCACTGATGTGTGGAGTGATTTTGGTGACACTACACTCTGAATAATAGTGAAGTTATTGAATTTTTTGTAGTTTCTCTTTTCAGTGCTGCACTTTGTAGACGGTCCCTGCGCCCTCGTCTCACAGCTGGCTGACCATACAGACCAGAGTTAATGTCCAGACGCTCGTTTTGATTAACATATGGTTGTAGCTCGTTGTCTACCGTACTACGGTAGGAAAGAGCCGTCGTTTGTGTTTTAACAAGGTTTCACTTATGAGTTATTGATCCGGGAAGTTTGAATCTGTGAATATATTTCCAACTTTACCGGACTAAATCCTACCACATAAGTCAGTTACGTATCATGTCAAAACCGGCTGCGCTCGCTCGCTGTGCTGTAAGCGTCGTTCTTCTGTTTTGAGACGCTGCTGCTCTTTGAGAGGCTTTCACGTGAGATCATCGTGATGACGAGACTCCACCTGCGCGAACCGCGGACTCCCTAACTGAAGTTACTGTGAGTGACTACTGTGTACTCGGGTGGCTGTAATTAAAGGCAAGCCCGCTCCGCTGACCGGGCCAGGGGCACAGAGGCCACTGTGGCTGTACGATAGGGCTGAACGATATGGACAAAATTTCATATCTCGATATTCTCACCAGATATCTCGATATCGATACGATATGACTGCGAATTCGGCGAAAACCAAGCATTTTTCAGAAAAATTAAGAGATTATGCCAAGCCATATACAAATGGTTGATAGAGAAGTCTTTACCAAATAATCACAAACTCACTACAGAGACAAATATATATGAAGTAACAGCAGTAAAGGGAGGGAAAAGATCAAACGAACTATGTGCATTTTTACAAGATGAACGATGACATCCTAATCTGGAGAGAAAGAGTGAGAGTGAAGATCGAGACTCAGCAGCTTCAGGTTATCGCCGGTAAAGTACCAGTGGAATCTAGAAAGACTATGAAGTCAGAGAATTAACGGATCAAAACAGAGTAGACGGCAGCTATACGGTCTCAAATCCTCAGAGTGAGCGGCCGCAGCGTCCGCTCCTGCTGCCCCAGCCGGCCCCCCCACACACACAGCGGCCTGCTGCCTGTGCAGCCGCTCGGGAGGGCAGAGAGCCGGCGCTGCTGCAGAGGAGCCGTGGACTGCGATGACTCTGAGCAGCAGGAGCATTACAATATAATATATTTCCTGCCTTTCCCCTGATGATCTGAATAAGTCGCTAAATTTGTCGCTAGTCGCTTTTAAGAAATAAAGTCGCTAAAAGGGTCTGAAAAGTCGCTAAACTAGCTAGAAAGTCGCCAAGTTGGCAACACTAGTATGTAGTGTGTGTGCGTCTCAGTCTCCGTCTCCCTCACTCCCGCCCTCGTATGTTTGTCATTGGTTGGCTTCAGCTGTCGATCCAAAGCAAGCATGGAATAAGGTTTGTGATTGGCTGGCCTTAGCGTTGCATTCAAGGGCAATCGTAAAAACGATGTTTGTTGTAACTGCCAGAGCTGATACATGCAGGGCGAGCAGGGGGTAATCTATATCGTTTATATCGTTGCTTTTTCGATATGAATATCTTGAATGTTCATATCTAGATATAGATACGATAACGAGATATATCGTTCAGCCCTATTGTACGATGAGTTTTTTTTTCACGCTGCATCAAGGTCAAAGTGCGGGGCAACAGCGGCCATGGTCACCGTGAAATTCCCACCCTGCATGCAGTCAGTGCACTGTCTCTATATTGAAACGTCATCTGATCAGCCTGATTTGATCTATTTTGAGAACTCCGATCAAAACCGATAGGGATATTATCGGCCGATTGCGATCGGTTGCCGATCGATCGGTGCATCTCTACTACGGACGTGGTATTTGGTCCTGATACAGTACATTAGGAAACACAAGATTTCAGGTGAAATGGCATCATGAAGTAATTGTGTGTATAAGTGTATGTAGTGGACTTGCACTGTGAATAATCACCATTGCTCTATATATCAAAGAATATTACATGAAGTACACAAGGCTTATCCAAAGCATCTGTGATGGGAAAACACATGTCAGATGTTCCTCTGCAAATGTACCTGGATCTCTTTAGGAAAGGTTGCACTGAACATCATGGTTTGTCGGATGCCTTTGTGCGGCATAGTGTCCTGTTCCACAATGCGTCGTATCTGTGGTTCAAATCCCATGTCTAACATACGATCTGCCTCATCCAGGACCAGGTAGCTATAGAGAAGAAGACAGAAGAAGAGGTTGTAGACTTTTAAAAAAAGATAAAATTCTAATATTTAGAAAACTGCAAGTATGTAAAACACATCTCATTCAAAAGACCAATGCAACTGTTGTCTTACTTGCAGTAGTCCAGTCCAATCTTGCCCCTCTCTATCATGTCCACCAGTCTCCCTGGTGTGGCCACCAGCAGGTGGCAGCCTCTTTCCAGATCTCTAATCTGCTGGCCAATGTCTGCTCCTCCATACACAACACAGGGACGCACTCTGGAACGGTAGGAAAACTACAAAGAAAAACAAACTGGTTGAAGAAATATGGATAAACATTTTTCCATTTTATCAAGATTTGCATGTGTATATTCCTCTGTGTGTGTGTGTGTGTGTGTGTGTGTGTGTGTATGTGTGTGTACCTTCCTGGCTTCATCATATATCTGCAATGCCAGTTCTCTGGTTGGAGCCAACACCAGTGAGATGGGGTACTGCTTACGACGCCCATACTTTCCATTCTCCTGCAATGCAAAGACAACACAACGCTTCAGTTTAACTACAGTTGATGGTTTTGCAGTCAAATGAAGTTCAGAGTTCAGGAAGGAAGTGCATGGTTTCAGCTGGCTGGGGGGGAAGTTCGACTTAAATATGAGCATCCAACTTCACAGTACAGGTTACCGCTTATCAGTGGGCCTACTAAACCAGTGTTTCCCTGCCTGGAGTTGGAACCCCTTGATGGGATCACAATATAAATCTAAGGAGTGAAGATAAGGAACAGGATAGGAAACATGACAAAACATTGTGAAATACCCCAGGCCAGATATCATTTGGATGTATAGATGTCCCCAGTTAAGTATCTAAGTCCGCAAAAACATTTCATATAGAGGTTTTGAGTCTCTTTATTTATTTTTCCCAATTTTCCATGATGCACGTTTGGCTCAGACAAGGCTAGCATAAAATCAGTCAAGCTATTTAGTGTGTTTAACAACTGATTAAAGACGGTATACCCTAAAGCACAATGGTTTGGTATGATGTCAAAGAAACAACTCAGAAACAGGTGAAAAGCAGTTCTTTGGATTTAGTGGTTCTGCTCATTTACAGCATTAATAAAACTAATTTGTTATGCTGCGTGTTTGTTTGTGGCACTCACACATGGTTTCCTCAATATTCATGTGTTAGGAAATGGTCTGTCTTAGAAAGGTGACTATCTTCAGGAAGAACTTAATTCCATTTCATGTAGTGTCTATTATTATCCACCATTTGCCACCTCGTCAAGCTTGTCTTGTCTAGAGGTGGCTGTAAATACTCCCCACAGTATTATCGTAGCATCACTACCAACAAAGATCCACTAATTTGGTTTCCTATAAGTTCTTCACAATACAGGTCCCTCTGACAATTGGGTAATTGTCAGGTGAATATGCCATTTATCTTATCTGAAAGATTTTCTTCGTAGATACAAAACAGCTAACTTTAAATGTTTGGCCTTTTTTTATTATTTTTTTTTTATTTACCCCAGCAATTGATTCATCATTTTGGTTCATTTTCAAACCTTGAGGAAAGTAGAGGTGCAGTTAGAGAGCATAGACCTCCACAAATTCAGAAGCTGATCCAAAGAATCCAGATTGTAGGGTGGAGTTGTCATACTTCTACTACGACTTCTTCTATTTGGCTAAGCTTTGTCACTATTACACTTTGCTGCCATCAACGGGATTTTAGGAGGTTTGGCTTTTATTTCGCCAAGGTTAAATCTTTCAAAGTTAACAAAAAGTGAAAAATAAATCATGATCCGCCCTGCAATTTTTGTCCCCTTCTAGACCCATGCTACGCTCTTCCTCCAAACTTAAATAAAATCAGGCCAGTAGTTTGTCTGTAATCCTGCTGACAACCAGAACTGATGGCGGAAGTAATGACATGTTTTGACTTTCTGCTCACCTGTCCAGACGCTTTAGCTGCATTCAGAGCTTCTCCTGGTCCTTCACAATAGATCTGGCTGAGGATCGGCAGCAGGAAGGCTGCAGTCTTCCCAGAACCTACAGCAACAAAGTCAACCTCATTTATCTCCTGGGGTATTCAGCAGAGTCATCATTTTCATCTCGATAGTATAGTATTCTCCATTATATGACTTTGTTTAGTGTATCCTACCTGTTTGTGCGCAGGCCATGAGGTCTCGCTTTGACTTGACAATAGGGATGGCATATTTCTGGACAGGGGTCGGTCTGGTGTAGCGACTCAGACCAATGTTACCCATGACGATCTCACCCATGTCCACATCTTGGAACTGCTCAGCAAACACATACACACACAGAGCAGCAAAAGTAAACATGGTGTTGATGCAGAATGTAACACTAGTGGATACATAGTTGACAACAGTAGCTTACATTCTCGATGTGGTGAGGGCAGTTCTGTCCTGTGGCCTCAACGGGAATGTCATCATATTTCTCAAAGTTAATCCCAGTATTACTGGCAGAGAACAACTCACTTCAGAGGAGAGAAGGAAGAGAAACAGAGTGCATGTTAGTCTAATGTCCACTTAAATACATCCTGTGTTTCTTTGGTATATTCATTTTTATCTTCTCAGCCACTGCAGATTTTTAAGCTAAATAAATATATGTATATTTTCACTGTTAATTAATTATTGTCTGGTCAATAAAACAGTTTTAAAAAATGCCCAACAGACAGTTAAAAGAGGTGTTGCATCAGTGGACAGTATGAGAAATAGAAGGTGTTTTTGAACAGCAAAGCATGCAACCTTTTACGAATATTAACCAAAAATTTAAGTATGAACCGAAAAATGAGCATAATATGGGACCTTTAACAATTAATCAAAAAGTATAGTAGCAGCAAATTAATTTTCTGTGGATCAACTAATCGATGGATTGTTTCAGTTCTTAAATCATCCAACTCTCCTTGTCTGGAGACGACCTCCAAAGACCAGTAAAAGCACAGACTCACTGTTCAAGACGTTCGTTACGTGGTGTTGGTTTAGACCAGTCTCCCTCATCTCTGGACTCCTCCACCCAGCGGCTGCTTCCTCCACCTCCTCCACCACCAAATCCACCATGCTCGAACCTGAAAACAACACAAAGACGATGAGGATACAATATGTGCTATATATGATGCTACAAAATAAACTTGTAGATAAAAGAAGTCACAAAGAGGTAGACTTCTTGTTTTCATGTCGAATGGTGCCTCAGCCTTAAGTTGCTTCAGCACAGGAAGAGCAGAAACAACGAGGGAGTCCTGTGGCAGCAGTTATTCAGTCCGTCTCTGTGTCTCATCGCCTTACCTTCCTCTGTTAGCGTTGCCCCTGTCATTGAAGAACGCAGACTTCCCTCGGTTGTTACCAAAATTGCTGTAGGCGTCCTTGGCGGTGTTCCAGCCGCCAGCGTCTGACAGGGAATGGACACAGAACTATTAGAGGAAAGTTTTATACAAGTGGTATTATTAGCTCATCATTCAACCATGTTCGGAGGCAACTACAGCTGGTGTTTGGAATTAAGTATGGGAGGTGTTTAATGTGAGAGATTTGTTATTTGATGTCTGTATTAAGGGTGCCTCTGAACCAGGGCTTGTGAGAAAAACACATCACAAACAGGGTTTTGACTTTTGTATCACTTAAGTGTCTCATTCACTTTCACAGGAGCACCTCTCCAAAGTGTCATCAGTGGTGAAAGCAGATAGATTATGTTTCATGCAGTTAAACCAAATCCCACCTTTATTATCATAGGCAACAAACGGCATTGGCTGTGCTTGGTTCATGGGGTTAAAGCCCCCACCTCTGTTGCCACGGTATCCTCCTCCGACGCCACCCCGGCCCCGCTCCATGCGAGGTGGTCCACGGTTAAACGTGTTGCCACCAGTCATGCGGTTGTCATGGTAGCCATTGACAAAGTTGTTGCGCCCGCCATCCCAACCATCTGCAGCGGGGGAAAAAGACGGTAAGTAAACCACAATGATGACATTTAAATAATGCTCGTACCCATAAACTGTGCAGAAGAATTACTCATCGCTGCTGTGTGAAGTGCTGCCATTGCTGTTTCACCCCTTATTGGCAAGCCATTCAGTATGGAATCGAGAACACAGATACTTAACATCCCTTTCTTTAACTCAATGAGAGAATGAGATAACAACATCAGAAAAACAACTGATGATGACTTGATGCTACATTAAAGAATGTTGAAGGAAAAGTTTGTCCAAACAGTTAAACTCAGTCATCATCATCATCTCCCCCATGCTGATGAAAAGAAATCTCATAATCCACAAAACATTTCTGGAGCTTCACAACAAAACAGCATTGCAGCATACTCCTAAACAACTGAAGTAGCTGGAGAACTGTTTTAAAATGGAAAAACATACTAAAAAAGAACCAAAAGGCTCCATACAGCTTGTCTGCTGTAATCCAAGTCTCCAGAAGCCCTGAGCTTTTATTTTCAAACATTATTTACACCCTTGATGTTAGGTCAAGCTCATGGACCCATTTCAGACAGGGCATATGCTACAGGGCTGAATCATCATTGGCCTTACAATTCGATTAAATTAAGATTCAGATGTCAGCAATTTGAATGCAAAACGATCCCTGATGCATCTCACATGTATGGCATCCTCAATTATCTATATTACTGCACATGGCAATTTTTTCATCATTTAAATTCCCCTTTTATTCAGAAAGTGCTTCCAATAATCTGAACAGTCTAGCTTCAGCAGTCTACATAATAAATATTTTCTATACACAAATATTACAAAAACAACCATACACACTTGTTGTTATCTACAATAATTATGTTTTCACATGGCAGCTTTAACATAAGGCATTTATTGAGTCTGCTGCACACACATCTCTCAGAGTTGGACAGAAGTTGACAGCACCTCCTCAGACATTGCATGATTAGCTGGGCTTGCTGTAACAGTTATTATTTATGGCTGCAGACGTTAGCTTCAGGTGAAAATGGCTAACATGATAAGTAACTGTTGTGAGGCAGAAGTAATGCTCAGCGTGGGTCTCATCCAGTTCGTGTTTCCCAGCAAGGTCATAAAATCCAACATGTGCCCCAAGATGTCCGTGTTCAAAAATACTAGAAGAGTTTTTATTATCACTTGCAAATTATCTCTGCCTCCATCTCACGTACCTCCTACACAAGTAATGTTAGCCTAATGTCCGCCCATGATTTAAAGCATGGGAGCAATGTCGGGACGTAACTTTAAATGAAGTATCAGCAATGACTGAAGTCAAATTTTTGGGTGACATTTTCCTTTGAGGGATAATATGTAGAAAGAACAAAATCAGTGTAGTTTAAGTTTAGAAATTAACTTACAGTTGGCCGCAGGCGCAATGGTGTAGCCACCCTGTCGACCAGCGGCGAAGGCATTTCCTGCTGGACAAGACAGAGATTCAGTTGTGTTTTTTATTAGTAACAAATGCAATTAATAAAGATACCCTGTGGAGTTTTGGACCTCTGGTGGCATCAGAGTTTTAGGAGTGGAGCTCTATTAGGTTCGAATTGTGCATGCATACTTAGCCATACATGCATGCCACCAGCTTCACAGTATTCCACTTTATTGGTCCACAGTAACGTAAGGAAGGTGCAAAGACAAGTAGTGACAACTGCTAGCTAGCTAACATGGATGTAAACAATGCAGAGTATTTAGGAAATATCTGCGTTGCAACAGTTTTATGAGGACGGAGATACATTCAAGGATTCACACAGCACATTGGTGAGTAACACTGAATGTAAACACAACGTTGGTTTGTGTTGCTTGTCTACAAGAAAACTCCACAGGACAGCTTTAACTTGATGCTACACACCAGTTTTGGAAGCGTCTTTGTTCCGTAAATGTGGAGGAATGTATCGCCCTGCAGACAGAGAGAGACAGTGTCCAACATCATCAGGACTTACAAAGCTTGATTTTTAATTTAATATAGAAAAAGGCAATATATAAAGATGTTTATAAAACCAAGATATTCCCTTGGTTGCCTTGTTGTCAATTTTCCTATTCTTCCAAATGCCTGTCTTTATGGAGCACTTCCGTGTTTGCTGTCCTTCTGACATATAGTACCTTTACCATGGTTCACTAATTGTGGAGGTAATATGTTCAGTTTTGTGAGTTTCTTTGCACACTCACTACAAACAGAAAAACCAAGTACCAAAACCTTCTCACAAAACACGTTGCTTACTGTTTGTGCCTCCACCTTGTCCGTCTGCTGCACTCAAGTCTAGTACAGCGAGCTGGATAAACAGAGACAAAATAGTCAGTGAAAATACACCACAACCTGCTACCTACAAATAAAACAGTGTATTCTTCTTTATTCATCACAATTAATAAACGATGTAATGGTCTTGCTAACAGACAATGGATAGTAGAGCTGCAATGATTAATAAATAAGTAGTAAACTTTTAATTGATCGTCGACTATTTGTCGTGGTAAAACCCAACTTTTGAGGACGTCACGGTGGGTTTTGGGAAACGATGCTCGTCATTTTTCTCCACCATTTTCTAGACACATTCATAGACCAAACAACTAATCGAATAAAAGGAACAGTAATATTAACCATTAAAAACTCAGGGTGAGGTGATAATGACTGGATTTTCACTTTTGGATGAACTTTTTCTTTAAGGCTTTTTTTTTTCCTCTCCCCGAGCCCAGACCAATCATGTGGATGCTTCCTCTGTGCATGGATCCAACTGCAGCCCAGGAAACAGTTTTGCATGTCTGATTTTTTTTCTGTTATCAGATATTAAATTCCGGTCTCTAATTTTTAAACTGACGAAATATGTAGTGAACTAGGCTAATAATAGGGATTGGTTTAAATATGAAAACATTCCCAGTGCCTTTTTGCATTCTACCGTTAAAAGAGGGTGTATAATTTGTTTAAATAAGGTCAGTGTTGTACGTCCAACTCTATCGGAGACATTATCATTATCATTAAAATACCAACTGAGAACATACAGTTCTTTTCTACTGGAAACTGTCTGACCAGTCAGACACAGCTAGACTACGTTGCTGGTGACGCAGAAAAAATGAGCTTCTTTTTTTTTTTTTTTTTAAAGCGGGACCCGGTCCAGAGAAGCATGAAAACTGTGTAATACTGCGCATTATATGAAAGCCAGGGGGCTTATCTGTCAAACACCGCATTGTTTGTGTGTCAGTCCCGCTAGCTCGATCTCCGCATACCTCCATTTTATTATTGTAGCAAGCTGCAAGACAAACGCAGTGAAGATAATAGTTGTAGGGTGCGCTTCATATGCTCATACTGGTAGACCGACGAAACCGCCCGGGCGTAATTTGTGATCTGACTCTGTTATGATCGACCCTTTTTCCGCAATCAACGTTACTAGCGACACATCACAATCAGACACAACAGCTTTCTTAAATCATTTTAGACTGGAGTCGGTGTCGCAAATCTAGCTACAATCCAACAGGAAAAGGGCAGAAATCCCAATATGCTTTCCACGTCGTACACTCGGTTCACCGCTCCGCAGCCGCTCTTGGTCACGTGAATGTAGAATTGAAGCGCACCCAACAGTAGCTAGCACGATAGCATCTCGTTAGCGGTGTTTTCAGGCTAGCCGGCAAGCTAACATTTCTCCCTGTCGTTTTAACACGTTTCAACAACAAACACTGCAACACACATTAAACTGTCGTGGCTTACCTGCTGCTCTAGACCGTGGACATTTTCGACGGCCACATGACTCATAACTATTGAATATGGAGGAAAAATGATGTCGTTGAAAAAAGGACCTCTTTGTTTGCCGGGTTTGATGTAATGTTATTCCTCCCTTGCCGCTAGCTTGTCTCGGTGGTTTCGACAGATGGCAGTTATTCAATTGGCTTAACAGGTAAACGTAACTTGTAAAATGCTATTGCTGAATTTTGCTTGACGATAAATTCCAGGTTTTTTTAGCTACAAGGATGGTACTTCGTGCAAACTCAGCTGATGTCGGCTTGCTCTTCAGCTGAAGCTGAGATGAAGCCGTCATGCATTAGTCAAGTGCAAGTGAAAAACCCTGGAAAAAAACATCCGGCGACGCCAAAATAAAAGTTAACTAACAGGAGCGTACACAACTCGGAAAGAAGAGTCAACTTCAAGGAGATATGCCTACAAAGCACTAGTTCATTTTCTCTTAACCATATGTTGCACGTTTTGTACACGGTTACTGTGGGCAATAAGCAGATAACAGGTCATTTACATAAAGTAGAAATTTCTCAACCTTTCATTTTAATTGCAGCTCGCTTTCCTCACTTCCGGACAAACACTGGCTAATACCAGCTAGCTTGGCGGACACGTCTAAAACGTTATCAGTCCAGACATCGCGAGTCTTAAATGGCAGTTTCTCGCGATATCGCAACTACAGCTAAAATGCGTGCCGGTGGAGCACAGTGTATTGTATTTCCATCTTTTAAAAAAAAAAAAAAATCCAGCTTGCATTTAAAAACAAAAACCTACAAGTTTACCCCCTTTTATATAATGATATAAAACTGAGAAGAGCATTCCTATACTTACCACGTGTCCCCCTGCTGTTACATATCAGTCTGACCATTGTATTTCAAACCCTTTACAAACACTTATATTTGTGCTTTGAACCAATTCACTTCCTACATTGTTTTTGTGCAGATGCCTTTGAGCAAAGACAAACAATGAGAACACATGCAGTCACATTAACATAAAGGAAATTAAGCTAAAAAATGTAAGACATCCATCAATAACATTTCATAAGATTTGAGTGAATCTGTCTGAAATTGTCGTAAAGATGCTCTGAGCAAAAAAAAACCAAACACTTGATCCCCTTCTATGGGACACAGTCCCACCCCTCAGGTATACTCGAACAAACTAAAAATGGCACAGTCATTTCTACATGGTTCTCCTGCCCAGTGATGCAGTGTATGACAAGCCCTCTTAACATTTGATCTGTAGCATTAATGGCAATTGTAGGTATTAACAATCAGTGCTTTGGGAGTGCAATGTTAGACCAGTGGTCTGCTTTTCCTTACCTGGTGCCTACATTACCCACAAAGCAACTTAGCCACTGAGTGACATCACTGGAGGTGATTTATAAGATCACATGCTGCTTCCTCTGGAGCCACAAGAGACTTTATACTACTTTTTTTCACATATTCATTAGTACAGTCCAAGACCTATAAACACACTTTATAGTGGACAAATGGTGGAGTTACAGTGGCTTGCAATATGCAGTGAGCTAAACATATCTCCAGTAAAGGTCAACAACAGCAGTTGGCCTTTGAGGTCTTCAGTGATGCTTTCACTGAGGCTCTTTAATACAGCTTTGAACACTTGCCACATTGTGCGCCTGAGAGAATACAAGTGATTATATTTTCCCCATTCCCTCTGGTGTTCCTATTTTAGGCCTTCACTGATGCGGTGTCTGCAGATTTGCTTTGCCAGCATCATTGTTGTGTTTGTTTAGCCTCTGATTTGCACTTTAAGGCGGGCCTCCTGCTTTTATTTGTTGCATTCTATTCTGTAGTGGTTTTGGTTGTGCTGGTCATTTGTACTAACTGCACACATTGTTGGAAACGTTATTGATCATGTTTTACTTCAAGGGGCTCTATGTTACATTTTGTAGCTAATCTATGTATTCACTATTCTATTGGCCATACGAGGTGAGATTGTAAGGTGACATGAAAAATGAGACCTTCCTCCTCTCTCTCTGTTGTCTGTATTGGACTCTGGATTTCTTTGTGAAGGACTTGGGCCAGATTTTGAGGATGTGACTTAATCCACGTTCTTGAGTGCTTCGCCTCAGTGCCTCTGAGAGCAACAGTTGCTGGTTAAGAAATGGAGTCTGCTAACATTGACTGAGCTTCCAGCACAACACACAAGTTGCACAGAAAATATTTGTGTCTTTCCACTGCAGAGACAGCCCATTTTGATGTAAGGGCCATTGTTCCAGCAGTAAAATAGTCCTTCAAAGCAACATTATGTTAACTATTTTACTTTAAAGAGGTCATATTATGCTTATTTTCAGGTCCATACTTTTATTTGGGGATCAGAGTAGAAAAGGTTTACATACTTTAATTTTCCAAAAGCACATTATTCTTCTCATATGGTGCATTTCTGCAGCATCCCTTTTCACACTGCGTCTTGAACGCTCCGTTTTAGCTACAGAGTGAGAGATCTCGCGTCTGTTCAATCTTTGGTGAAAGTTGCACATGCAATACTCGATGGGCAGAATGCAGAGTATTGGAGTGGCGAGCAGGGTAGTGTGGTCTAAAATAATGCTGACTGTATGTGTGCTGACTGACCTGAGTGTATATATGTTATTTATATGTTGACGGTACAGTGGCTTGTAACAGGGTGAATGGTGTCTCTGTCACTTGTTCCTGCAGTATGTAACTTCATTGAGAGGATAGGATTACATATATGTTTAATTCAACATACACATTTTCTTTTTTCTAATTAATCGATGCAATATAAGCCAAGTGAGAGACATGATAGGAACAACACTAACACAAAAAGACAAAAAGACAGTGTAAACAATGTGGATAGCAAGACAAGACAAGAATAGACAACTGAACAAGCAAAAACAAAGTGGTATATTCCACTGTATGCTGTTTTCAACACATCACATTGTTATGATGAAGTTTTGTTTGTAGTGAGCACCTACATCATGTCTGACAAACACACCTGGGATTTGTATTTACTACAGTGGTGTTCGACTCAGAAACTTTAGGTGGCGCCAAATCACACAAAACATTTGTATGACAGCTGTAGTAACTAGTTACTTTTCAAATTACATTTTTTATTATATCCTTCTTGTTCTGGTTACTTAATATCTCATTTATATGTGTATATACATACAAAGTTACAACCTTTATTATCTGCAGCAGTAAAATGCAAAATACAATTCAATGCGGCATACATAATAGTAAAACACTGACAGGGAACATTTCACTGCACAGTGAGTACTTTTACTTTTAATACTTTGAGTAAATGTTGCTGATAACACTTAAATACCTTTACTTTAGTAATGTTTTGAATGCAGCAAGTAAAAGTAAAATATGTGAACATTTTTCCCACCACAGCTCAGTTATCTACGGCCCAGCATAGTGCAGTGTGTGAAGGGGAACGCCTTGCTCATGTCAGGGCCTCTGGCTATCACTGGTTGTGTGGAGGTCAGGAGTAAGGCTCCCCCCTAGTGATGGAAATAAGTAATGACAGGTTGGTTTTTTTTTTAAATATATATTTTGATGTACTGACCAAAATCTGAGAAAACAGAGCCAGAACATAGAACATGTGACACAAGAAATGCAATCCTACTTGTTTTTAAAGCAGTATTGAATTCAACATAATAGCAATGGACATCAGCTGCTTCTTACATGATACCTATTCTTGGTAATGTGATACAAGGACAAACAGAGAAACGACACCTTGTCTGTTTACTTGGAACGCCCACAGGATACATTAACAAAGTTTGATTTAACCCTCTGCTGTCTAATTTGAGACCTGTATACTAGAAATAAAAGTTGTTGTTTTCCAGTTTGACTAAAAGTCAAGCGTAACCTTTTCATAAAGGGGTTATATTTAACCATTTAACACTCTCACTTTAGAAGTACCAGTGGTGTGAACTGACTCTCAAATCTGAAACAGGGGCGCTGCTTATGCGAGCAGGGCAAGGGTTCATTTGAGCCTTCAGATCATGACAGAGGGGTTCATCTGTAGATTGCATACTGTGTAACAGCACCTCTCATCTGCTCCAGAGTCCACCAGAACCTCAGTGAGATTGAGAGGAAGTGATAACTTCAATATCAGTCAGTGGGTGAGGAAAAGAAACAGAGGACAGGAAGCCGTAAAAAGTCCCAACTCACCACAATAAATGCACCAACCTTCACATAGGTTGCCACTCATCTGAAAGAGCATGGCTCATCCTAAGGAGGCCGATGAGGAGGAAGCAGGGGGATGGCTGCATGGTGGAGTGCCCCCTCTGGTTGGGAGGCACCACTGCTCGTCTCCATTTCTCCTGTTCTCTCAGTCGATTATCAATCTTTATGGCGAGGGCAATAAAGGCATCATGGCTCGAGGGATGTTCGGTGGAAACCATCTGGTCTTTTATGGATCAGAGAGTCCATGGTAGAAGGGGTCGCGCAGATAAGAGGCGTTCCGGCCGCTGTCAGCTGCCAAGGTACAGAACTCAGTGGCACAATCAAGATACTCTGCAAGTGTCCAGGTGGAGTTCCATCAAAGAGTGTGTCGATGAAGAGAGCCAGTGATGAGGAGATCTACAGCCGGACGAGGAGAGGTGGGCGGTGTGTATGTAACATTGATGCTCGCTGCTCTCACACACAGTCAGAGTTGGTGGACAGCGTTTACCTGATGTCCAGCTTTTAATGTGAATATGCCGACCACATCATCACCATCATTCTGATGCTGGTTAACATACACCCTGATGCAGATTCAAAAGATGAGGATTTAAGCATTTCCATTATGTTATGCAACCCTGCGTTATATAATGATGACAGAATTAACTTGTACCTTGCAGTGTTTGCCAACAGGTATGTACATGTTTAAAGGCTGTCTTAAGATGTGTGCATACCTGTGTCAAACGAGGACACACCTGGGTTTCTTACATGACAAGTCCTTTCTCCTCTAATGCTTTAATAACTTATGCCGCTGTTTTAAAGAATCTTTTTTTAATTGGTGAAAAGAAGCCATCGAACGTGACAAAAACCAAAGATGTGTGCACTGGTTTCAGATGTCACCACCCAACTCCTGCATTATAACACTATTGATGATGGGCAATATGTTAAGGGTTATCTCAGCTTAGACATAGCAACTCCTAATTTAACATAAAAAACTGGTGGTGCAACGTTTTGAAACATCTTGGCTGGCATTCAATGCTTCTGGATGCATTATGGGAATAGTAAAAGTCAGAGCGTCTCAGCCTCTGCTACTTCGATCCCCTTTCCAATCTGTTAAGTAGCTGCGCTGACGTGGAGCTCAGTGCATGTCGGTGTTGTATATGTGTGTGTGCATATGCGAGGCCTTGCCGACACACATCTACACCTCTCACTCCGACTCTCGCATTCACACACAGTTTTCCTCGATGCAGTACAACACAAGCAGCGTTTGCAGTTTTGAGGTTTGGTGTCAACAACTGGCACGCCATGATGGCTGGCGGTGAGAATGTACCGCTGAGAAATCCTAAGCATGCTCTGAGCAAGGTTTTAAACTATGACCCACAAAGACATACAGCACACATCCCACTTAGTGATTTCTGTGGTTAATAGTCGGTTCACACCGGGTCGCTAATTTTACCCTCCCTTCCTCAAACCCCCACACAAATAGGAAGGATGTGTATTCAGTGGCCTAGTCAAGCGGAATATAAACTGCTGTTGAAGAGCAGTCACACCAGAAATTTAAAATGGATACCAATACATTTTTTTTTCATGATAATTGATTCTCACTGAGCAGTGCAGGTTATAAATGATGAAGTACTGAATTACAGCTAATACGACAGTGTCCTCCATTATGGATTGTTACTGTTAAACTCTAGAATAAAATATAGATTTTGTTTTAAATCGAGGACCTTGTATTAGAGTGTGGTAGCAATGACTTGTGAAACCTGGAAATACACCACTCACAATAAGTTATATTGTTATTTACATGAGTGCTTTTCCTATTTGGTCTGAATTTTAATGAAATAAGTAAAAGTTCCCTTTGATATTACTAATAATGAATGACCCCAATACACTATCACCCCAATACAATTGCCTCCCTATCCCAAAACTCTCTGAAGTGAAACAAACACCGTATGTATGAAATCCACTGAGTCTCTCACAATATCCCTAACTTATTGTGAGTAGTGTAAGTTGGCATTGTTGCACACCAGGCTAAGGTCTGTGGTTACCACAGGCCTTAACCTGATGGATATTTTCATGCTTTGCTCTACAACATTAAACACGTCAGTAAATGCCACATGTTTGAATTGTTATTCATTATTATTTCTGAGCGCATTTTCAGATTCAAACGATTTGTCAAAACTACTGAGTACATACTTCCAACAGACATTTAAGCTACAGTGTACACATCTCCACATATGCATTTTCTCATTCTGTTACTATTATTAGACTATTACTCATTCCAGCACGGCCGTTGCACCTTGTTGGATCATTATCAGTATACCAAGATTCAAAGTGACATTTCCTGATATCAGTTTAACTGTGTACCAGCCTGTATTGATGGATTATGATCTTGAAGACACCACAGAAAAATCATTAATTCTTGTTCTTCATGTCAGGGAGCTTGTTGGGGTGAGTAACTTTCCACTTTCAGTCTGTAACTTTCCACTGCAGCAGAGGACGTTGTTAATGTCATCATAACTGAATGAGTGCAGAACCTTTCCTTATTGTGGTGCCTTTTAATTACATGAGTCACATACCTCACTTCAAGTGACATCTTTTTCACATGCCATGACCTGCTGGTTCAGGCTATGTCGCTGAGACCCTATTTGTACTGTTGCTGAAGTTTGGTGCTGTTCTGAGCATTATTTGTGGCTTTTTGGTGGCGGTTTATATTTGGACCCATTTACTGCAGTGTATTGTTGTCGTGCGGTCGTTTCTGAGGTTAATAAAACTCTGTAAATTAGCAGTCTGCTAACTTGATCTTGCGAGAGGGAGTCTAACACAGTTTCACGGTGATTTAGACCATGGATTAAATTTACACCGGAATATCCCTTTAATGGGAAAATATAATGAAAACAACAGCCTTTACTTCAATACATGTCATAGCATCGCGTCAGTAAAGGGTTAATGGAAGGAATTATGTCAGTGGTAATCTTGTTGGGAAGAGATGGACCACTTGATGGATGGCCTTCTTACTAATACTAGCTGTCATTATAATAAACTGCACAGAACTCAATCTTAACCATCATTTATGCTCACCAGATCTGTAACAACCAACCACCAGGACCACAAACCACTACAGATGGATTCATAATCTCAACTTTGTATAACAGATTGATCAAAAAAACGAGTTAAAAGCTGAAATGAAACAGTCCTTTTTTAACAGTTTTAGATCACACCTGTGGTCACATTCTATGGCTGTCTCAATCAGTCATACAGCGTAAGTGGCTAATTATATGTGTGGCTGAATGGTAGGAGGTGTGTCTGAAGACTGCACTGTTATCATTCAATAGCCCGTGTGTACACATATTGTTGGAGGCCTTTCAGTGGACCAGACCGACCAGTTTGGTTTGTTGTTTTGATATCCCTGAGGAGTTGACTTGTGAGTGTCGCATGATGTCAAGTTTGTCTCTGATAACTGCTGTGCTGCAGTCAGAGGGAGACAGATCACGTGATACAAGAACCAGTCAGCACGAGCATTTAATGTCATGACATCTTCAAACTTAAATTCAAATTCAAAGTTACTTTTTGTCTGTGGTGGATCATAATTGAGTACATTTTACTCAAGATTAAAAAGTTTAGAGAGTACTTGTAATTCCATTTCAAGCTACTTTTTATTTTTTTTCCTTTGAAATCTGCTACATCATTTCAATAGCTTTAGTAACTAGCGTATTTACTATACAAATACAAAATATAAATCATCTAGCAAATCATGAATTATTATTATAGATTAAGGCATACCAGGTGCAATATGAAAGAACTGGCTTCCTGTTGAATTCATACTCCAAACAAACATTGGGCAGCCAGTCACCAGATTAATGCAACCTGCTGCCGTAGCTGTCGTTTAGCTTGTTAGCTCAGTTAGCCGTACAGCTTGCAGTCTGGACTGGGAGCATGGAGCTCTGGGTGAGTGTTGTTGTTGTTTACACTCCTGGCAGGAGAGATCTGGAGCTCAGGGAGGAGGGGGTTTTCAGGCCTGGGATGTGAAGACCCGGTGGGGAATGTTCGGCAGGGAGTGGCCAATGTTTTGAGTGTTAACAACTAAAAATCTTACAAATTGCACTTTTGAAGTGAAGAACACATTAATACATCCCTTATTATAATCCAGTAATATAATATAAATGCCTCTGAAATGGGCCACTCTGTATCATGTACATTTTTGCTGTTGTTACTTGCTTTTTTAAATGTTTGTTCAGCAAAAGATCTAAATACTTCTTCCACTACTTCTTTTTTGTAACAACAAATGAAACTGTACACGCACTTTGCAGCCAATCAAACTGTAATTAAGGTAATCTGTATTACTCCAGTGAAATTATAAAACCTCTTTGAGTTCTCAGCAGTGGGCAAGATATCAGGTTGGACGCACATCAAATGAAGAGACATCAGGGTATTTTGATCGTATCTTTATTGTGTAAAACAACGGTGTCAGATGTGAGAAGACAACTTGGAACCCGCACCTCTCTTTACTCCTGAGAAAATCCTCACGATAGCCACATTGAGACGTATCAGGGGGATACCAAGTCATGTATTTGGCCTGACTAAATCAGTTCCTCTGGCATGGAAGGGGTTCTAAGCTTCATTTTTTTTTACACAGTGTTAAAACATTACAATATTGTCATTATATTTCACTGGATCAATCTAGAGACAAAGAAAGGTTCCTGATATCAGGCTTAATATCAGTCTGTACAAATTGACACCGCAATTCACTGTTAATAAAAACTGAACACCATCTGAGTCAAAGACAACCTTGAGTTTGTTAAGTGCAGGAAAAAACATGTGACACGCTATTGTGTGTATCTTAGAACATGTGTTTGTTTGAACACTACCTGATGTGTTGAAAATGACTATCAAACCTAAAAGACTGAGAAGACAAAAACAAAACACAACATTCCAGTCAAACAATAAGGCACAGTCACAGTAAAATTCAGTTAATTAATACAATGAAAACGACCCAATCAGGGCAATTCAAGAATATATTTTCATCGCTGTGCAAAAAAGGATAACATATGTCACAGCTGAATGACCATTATGACATCAACAAAAAATATCTGCATGCTATTTGTGGCAATCATAAGTCTATAACTCCACATTATCGTAAATGATGGCAACCTCAATGGTTTAAATAAAGGTTCGAAATAATATAACTAGATACCGGATACAAAGATGGCGCAGATTCAGTCAAATGAGAATTGCCTGGAGCAAATGCCATAATCCAGGTCTATGTAGTAGATTCATGGTGCTAACACCATTTAGATCCACAATACTTACATTTAATAGATCCACGGTGCTAACACCTAGTGTGAACACTTGATAGATCCATGGTACCAATACCTGATAGATCTGTGGTTCTAACACCAGATCCATGGACCTAATACTTAATAGATCCATAATGCTAACACTGCATACTGTGCACAATTTGCCCAGACTGCATTTATATGCCAAAACATCCTTACTAGTTCAACAGTGTTTTTTTTAAATCATATTTTATGTGATTTTTACAAAAAATATTAAAGGTTAGAATGGTGCACTGAACTCAAATATCTGCTTGAAATATTGACTTCCGAGGTGCAACGGGTTGCAGGATTGGCACTGGTGCAACACTTTTTTCACATTAGGCTTAGATTGCAATTTCCATCAATACTAATAATACACGTCACTGGCAAAATGAATAGCTGGGTATGAAACAAATAAGGTGCATTACCAAAATAGATTTAAATCAATGTTCAGTTACCTTGGATGATGGTCTCTGAGATGTGAGGAGACACTTATGTTGTATACTATTTATACTGTATATTCTTGTTGATGTTGATGTGATTAGTATTATCCAGCTCAGAAGTTTACAACTTACATTTATCAATGAGAAAATCAGCCTGAAACTGTATGCTAAGGTCTCAGCATGAAGGACTAGGCAAGTTCCAAATGGCACACATTTATGAATCTCTTTAATTAATTACATGTGATATCATTTTGTGTTGTTGTTTAGGCTAAAGGCAAAATACTACTGTTTGTTTTTGCACACAAAAAAGAGAATTGATAAAATGAAGTAATGGTCCATTCTCCTATTTAAAAATTATATTAAAAAAGTTGCACTTATTGTATGTGGTGTCTAAAATGTATAAGAAAAACAAAACAAATCCTGGACGACATGAAGAAGTAATCTAGACTTAAATCATACCAGCTGTTTGGCATACAGTATCACAGGCTGCCAGTTGCCAAGTATTGGACCAGTACCAGAGCTCCTGGGTAAGTCCTACTTGAGTGGATCCCTTGCTATCTTGAGCTGTAATTCAGGGTCTACAGACCACTCACGGCGCTTAACAACACTTGGCAAATTCACCCTTTCACACACACATTCAAACACTGATGGTAGAGGCTTCCATGCCTGGTGCCGTCCTGCTTCTTCACTACATATATCCTATCAAAGAGTGAGTTTGCTTGCGTGTGGGAAAAATATAAAAGTCTAGGACACTCGATCTTCATAAGATAGGATGTTGTACATATCCTGTATAAACGTTAGGCCCGATAAAGGACGAAGGCATAGTGCCATCTGCTCTATTAGTTTATATCTCACATGGTCTTTGTGTCTGTTTGTGTTTACTCGTAGGATGGCCTTCGATCTATCTATGGTAGCAGACTTACTGTTGAGAAGCTCTGCAGTAACTTTTCCCTTTTGTCGTTAAACAGGTAACCATGTATGGGAGGGATGAGCTGTAGATATAATCGGAACAGCACGGAGGCTTGTCAGAATTAACATGACATTGCTCCGTGCAGACAGATGTGCTGTTATTTTGCTCCTCCATGCAAGTTTGTATAAATTACTTCAACTTAAGTCATTGGTGTCTCGGAGTCTTCTTCATCTCTGCTGAATGATCAAGCAAGCCGAAATTCCACAACAGCTTGCAGGGTTATTGGGCGTGGGGGGATGCCGTGCCCCTTCTTAACCTGCCGTTCACCCTCTAAACTGTACTATAAATTCTTAATTCTATACCATATTGAACCCTGTAGAGTAGTGTCACCTGCCTGGTCAAAGTGAGAAGTAGCAATGTGTATGACAGGAAAACCAGAATAATACCTTTCACAGTCCTATTTCTATGATCAGTAGCATCTGTGCTGTAGAAAATACAACCCCAGACCACACTACCTCTGTAACAAAATATTTAAGAGGAGACATTACCACAGATGCAGTTTTTATGGCCACCTCCCCTCTTAAAAAATAACAAATCACCTCCAGGTTATCACCACACAGTATATAAAATATATTTCAGAATATAAAAAAGTACTTTTTTGTTCGATTAAAAAATCATTTATTTTTAAGGGGCAGTTCCTACGCCTTACCCTGAGCATACAGCATCTTTACCTCAAAACCTATTTAGGGTTCTGGATCTAATTTGGAACAAAAATGGGACAAAAAGGTCAAACAGAACCCTTTACAGTTCACAGAGACAGTCTTTTTTAAACTTGGTAATTTTCAATTTGACAATATATTCTAGACTGTTTTCCTTTTCAACATACCCTTTCTACAGTAAAAGTTTAGAGAAAACTGAAGGAAGTCTCACCTACAGACCGCTCATGCTTGTGGGTCATGGACACAAATGTCCTACTGCTCGGGATTTACTGAGTCTATAAGGAGAAATAGATGAAGATGAAGATGGCAACTGAGCTAATAACCACCAGTCCTATGTTAAGGATGATTCTGGTTCGTGGAGGTTCATGGAGAAGCTCATCCATAACCTTCTCCTGTTCCTGGAGTGTGATGACTTGAGCTTTGGATGGCTTGTCCTGGAAGCCACACAACCACACTAAAGCTTTCATACACCACCCACTCTCCACTCCTTCTCCTCCTCCTCCAAAGCAGCCCTCTTCTTCCTCCTCCCCATCCCTCACTCCTTCCCCCTCTTGTACCATTTTAAGGTCAGTAATTGGTGAGTGGCAACCATTTTGGTTTGGACCATGAGTTTTTATGCCACTGGTGGTGATCGCGTGACCATTGCTTGGTAGAGCATTTTCATGATTGGCCTCAATGTCATTATGCTTGTCTGGGTGGTCTAGACACTCATCTTTACCAAGCAAACTATTTCCATTTAGGATTGAATGGTTTAGAGGCTTCAACGCTGTTCCATCACCTAAAGTTTTCTCTTTTTCTTGCTGTTCTAGCTTCTTTCTCTTGTTTAACCCCCACAGAGTAGTGTTTCTGATTTGTTCTCTCCTGGGTGGAGGAGTGCAGAGACTCACAACTACTGCCACTAAAGCCGTCACCCAAAACAAGACCACGGCAACATACATGAAATGAACATCTTTGATGAAAGATGGCCTCTCATCAGGCTGGCCGCAGTGAGGCTCGCGGTAAACAAATGCCAAAACAAGACGCAATGTTCCAAGGGTAAACCCTACCATCCCACCCCAAAAGGCACCTGTCTCATTGCAGCGACGCCACAGGACGCCAAGCAAGAAGAGTGCAGCAATGGGGGGAGTCAGGTAATCTGATACTTCTTGGATATAATAAAACATCTGGCCTCCCTGCATCTCGATGATGACTGGCACCCAGGCAATGCTGATGATCACCATGAAAACCACAAACAACCTGCCAACAATCACCAGCTCCCTGGACGACACCTGCTTTCGAAGCATCTTGTAAATATCCAAAGTGAATATGGTGCTCGCTGAGTTGAAAATGGAGTCCAAATCACTCATTAGAGCTGCGATCATAACAGCCATCATAAGACCACGAAGACCGATGGGCATCACTGACATGACGAGCCGTGGGTAAGCCACGTTGCTACAGCCAGCTGCAGAATTGCACACCTCCATGCAGTGTTCTGGGCTGATACACGCCAACTCATCAGCAAACAGG
This sequence comes from Sparus aurata, assembly GCF_900880675.1. Taxonomy (NCBI): domain Eukaryota; kingdom Metazoa; phylum Chordata; class Actinopteri; order Spariformes; family Sparidae; genus Sparus; species Sparus aurata. The sequence goes on along the minus strand of NC_044210.1, from coordinate 3,665,382 downwards.
ATCCTGGAAATCATCCCTAGAATCATGACGATAAACAAGTCATGAAATGATGCCACAGTTAGGATTTTCAGCGTAAGTCAATCAAACAGCAAATGTTGGCTCTACCTGGGATGACAATGATGAACATGGGGAGGATTTTCAAAATGCCAGCCATCAGAGTAGAACCTTTGGCATGGGCAATGTTCTTTGCTGCCAGAACCCTCTGTACAATCACTTGATCTGCACACCAGTACCTGGAACACACAATGGGGACACTTACAGTAAACAATTAGTTTACATTACAATCAGTTTTGTATTGTAGGAATAAAGTAATGACCCTAGTTCTTTCCCCATTCCCAGTGCTGTTTTTGAGTCCAAAGACTAATTTTTGGGGTCAGGGATCAGGTATATCATTAGTTTTGTGATCTGTTTAAACACCCTTGTGTCTTAGCTGCACAAATCAAGGCTCAATTCCTGTTAAGGAAACAGTCTCAGATGGATTATATACATTTACACGGGATATAACATGGCTGATAGCTCTTTCACCATCTCAAACATAACAACCAAAGTCCTTGCTAGCATGCTAGTGGTCCATACAAGCTGCAGTGTTTGTCTCGAGGGTATACCTACAAGAAAACATGTGAAGTATCCAAAACCAAGTACCCATGCTCTTCAGGGGGGCATGGATAAAAATGGCAATCTAATCAATGTATTTTCATAATTGGTTTACACCTGCCTGACACAGGCTCAAGAAGTAAGGCCAAGTGGGTTAAGATAAATCTTCTGGGAACCATTAATATTTTCAACATATGAGCTTACATGGAACTGAACCAGTCAGTAGGTCAGTCTCCATGAAAGACTTTGAAATGTACCAGATAGAGGCAGGAGTCTGGCCCAGTAAGAAACCAGGCCAAGGCAGGTCTGGATCCCTTGGACCTCGAAGTATCTTCAGAGAATCTGGCTTTGGGTTTACGTGGTGGTTGCAGGATTGAGAATATGTCAGGTTGGGTGAAGACATCAAGATGGCAGTGATGTTTGGAGAAGCCTGCATGTACTTGGTCCAAACACCTTAAAATGACATGGCAGGACATGGTTTAACATATGGTATAGAATGTAGATCCAGTTCTAGGTTCATTAATCACATGGTATAAATGGTTCAACTTCAAAAGACAAAGGACATAGATAAAGACCTTCAAGTCCTCCCACTTTAGAGAGGCTGATGCCTGTAAGACAGAGGGCTCCGGTAATCATGAGGAATGCCTGGACCGTATCAGTGTAGATGACTGCGACCAGACCTCCAGTAACTGTCAGCAAAGCTGTCATCGCAATGAGGAGGATGATTGACAGATAGAGGTTCCAACCAAGGGACTCCTGAATGAACAAGGCTCCGGCATAGAGGTCCACGGACAGCTTGGTGAAAATATACAGGACGAGAGACAAAGCAGCAAAATACACCTTTAGCCGCCTCCCGCCGTACCGCTTTGACAGGTACTCTGGCATGGTGTAGACACCGGACTGAATATACACAGGGATAAAAATCCAGCCTAACAACTGAAGCAATAATAACGCATTTAATTCCCATGCAGCCACACTTAAGCCACTAGCAGCACCTGATCCAGCTAATCCAATGAAATGTTCACTTCCTATGTTGCTGACGAACAGAGAGGCTCCGACAGCTGCCCAATTCATGGAGCGACCAGCGAGGAAGTAGCCACTGACTGTGCTCCGATTGGCTTTCCACATGGCGAGGAAGCCGATCACTAGCACCAGGATGAAGTAGATTGCCACAATGGTGATGTCGGCCACTTCCATGGTGGCGGTGTTGGCCATGTTTAAGGACTTTTGTAGCTTTTTTTCATAAGACAAGCACTGCAGTGTCCAGGTGCTATGTCTTCAGACTTTATATGAAGTTATTAGCCTTGACGTATATAATATGTGTGTGTAAAATGGTAAGACACTTGCAACACGGAAATCAATACAGATCCTTGCTTAGTAAAAAGCTGTGCATTGTCTCTATATTTTGAATGAGGGAGCCAGAAAAGGTTGTCAGGATCCTGCAAGAAACAAACAAAGTTAATCGTTTAAAAGCAATGCAAAACATTGTGTAATAAAGTTGAAGACATTAGCCTACAATTTCCAAATTCTCTATAAACTGTAGCACCAGGGTTACTGCTTCTTTGGCAAGCAATTTAAAACATTTTCAACAAGAGATCTTCTCTGTCAGCAATACTACGAGAAGCCTTAATACTGGACTGTAGTATGAGGGCCCTGCATCAGGGCTGCTGTTTGCGTTGCTCATGTTTGTTGGCCAGCAGAGTGCTCTGGTCTGTGGAGGACAGCTGAGGTTGACTGTATTCGGAAAGTCTGAATGTCTCCACACAGCTTCATTGATTCTGTTTTAGCTCTGTGCAGGCAGCATGAAAATGTTTGAGTGTAAACAATAGCATCAGTGACATATCCACACCATCATACATTGGTCTACTGTGTTTCCTGAAACAGGGTTTACTCGTTTTGCAACTTACATCAGAGTCAATATTGATTTAAAAATAGCAAGTTCAAGGCCCACCAACTTCTTGGGGACTTTTTTTTGGCTGTGACAATATTATATCAGGGTATTACACAAATAAAAGGGAAATTCCACTCAATAATGATTCTTTTTATTTTGATTGACGTGTATAGGGTGGGTAAGGAAATGACTCACATTAGAATCTTGATTCCTATCTCCAGTGATTCAGAATCAATTCATAAATGTAAAAAAAACATTTTCTAAATGTTTATTAAAAATGTGATGTTGATGAAATTAAAAAAATGAACTGAAGTTAGCCCTAATACATTACTTTTTGTGTGCATGTGAAATAAATGGCACTGTGTGTGCCACTGTGAGGTGAAACTGTCCAATAAGGGCATCAAAGGTCCATAAAGAAAATATGGCCACTACAGTAGCCTGGAAAATAGCAACATGAGGCACTGAATCTGATGGATTTAATGTTTATCAGTGTGTTGAGTGAAAAAGTTAAACACACAGTATGTAATTCACAGCACAAGAGGTTTCTCATTCCAAACAAAACAAAAGACGTAAACAGCATGCGATTGTGGGAGTTGTTGTCTTCATGTTAAACAACCTCAATTAGAGATTAAAAACTATCTCCGCAGAAAAATTAACCGAGTCTACCAGAAGGTTTAGCGTTATAGTGACAGGCAACCAAATGAAACAAACCGTAACCTTGTGTTTTGGGCTGGGATTGAGCATTGCTGTAACTATCTAGAGTAATGCACTGTTAGAGTACAACTGAACAACCTGTGCAGAAGTGTCTCGTCATTGTGATGCAGAAATGATACATGTTACATCTTTAATTCTGAACTGATTCTACTATTTGAGTCGAGCACAGCAGCCCCTCCTGCCCAGCCTGCTGCTGCTCTGGACCTGCTCGAGTGTCTCTGGGCTGAGCAGGGGGGACAGGCTGGGTGTCTTCAGGGTGAGCTGCAGCCGAAAAACCTTAGAAAATCATGGACCCAGACAGGGCTACTTGTCACCATTTTCACCTTATATTTAAAGAAAGTTCACAGGAAACTGTTGAAAAGTGGCAACAAGGGCTGTGGAGTTTTTGTCAAAGCACGTGTCACCTACATTGTAGATTTTAAAGTTGCCTTGAGGCTAAAACAGTCAGGAAACTGATTACCTCAGATTTCTCAAGTAAGGTGGACTATTAAAAGTTTTAACAACTTAAAATGACCTCTGATTTTTTAAGTAAGATCACACTGTCAGATTTGACAGTGCATATGCTTGAGCTCTATTGCTTTGAGGAAAAGGAGGGAGCACAGTAACAACACAGTATGTTTACAGTGTATCTAGAAATAAGCTAGAAAAACTTTTTACACAGGTCCTGTGCAAATGATATTAGCCTGCACAAAACGTTTTCACATGTGCACTAAATATCTACACAGCTGCAAAACTTTATTCCCAGCTCAAACACTTTTAAAGGGGCACAATATTGGTTGGGAGAAGAAATTAAAACTCAGAAATGTAATATTTACAATATGAATTATGAGGTAATGATACAAAATATGTATTCTTGTCCATAAGTGAATGGTCATGCTTCATGTTCTCTTCTATATTGCTACAATTTCCAAATGACGTTCAGCAGGTCCAGCTGTTCTGTAATGCCACACACTACTGACACTCTGAGCGCAGACCTGTTGCCCGCGCTGCAGACGGACTGAACCCGTGTGTCCCCTCTCTCTCCCTGTAGCTCGTCACACACGCGGTCGCTAACAGCTTCTTACCTGCGGAGCGGCTGTGTCCCTCCGTGTCTCCGGCTCTGTCTCGGTCTCTGCGGAGGACCCTTCTCTGTCTGACAGCCTGGGACCTTCACACTGGTGATGCGTTCAACAGCCTCAGCCTATTAACGGCAGCGCGAGCCTCCGCCCACACCAGCGGCACCGTCACATGCTGGAGGGGAGACGCGCCGGCGGTCAGGATGATGTGCAGGTGAACAGAGCCATTCATACACACTGAAGCATAATCTCACTTTATGGATGTCATATCTGTTACATTAGGAAACTGACTTTTTATGAATAGGCCTACTTAAAATTGTTATACAATGCAGCACAATATGGTATTATATTATCATTCCATTTTGATAATAAAAGCTATTTTATAGACTTGTAGACTTCACTGAAACATCTCAACACAACTTTAACCCACAAAAAAATGACTGCAGCCAGGCATGTACACAAACACACCCCAAGTGTCTTTCCATCCTCTTGGTTGGTGTTAATAGGGTTAATATGATGAAGAAAAAGGTTGAACATGAGTCTGAATAAAATTGGCATACTCCACCACTCCTTGTGGGCTAACTGAAGTTGGCAGCGTTAGGTGAAGTCCCAGCTGGTTGGTTGGGTGAAGTCCCAGCTGGTGTTTTTTTTCCGTTTTAAATCAAGTCTCCAGCTGGGGGGAGGCCCCATGCTGATGGAGAGAGGATGACTGGATTTTACTTGTTGGGTGAACTGTTCCTGTAAATCTTGAAGTGGTGAACTTGTGGTTTAGCTGGTTTAGCAGGTTAGTAAAGTGACATCTATGGTGGCATGTGTTGAACTGAAGGTATGTGCACTGATGTGCCCTTTCCCCATGAAACTAGCCTCTTCACGACCTGCAGGACAAACTCGTCTCAAGTAAGACAGTGGCAGTCCTCCCTCACCATAGGAGGAAGTCTGATAAAGCCCCAGTAATTACTGTGTAAACACATCATCATTTAAAAAGAACTCCATCAGTGGTTAAGTTGTTGGTTCTCAGTGCAGCAGGTGTCAAACGGCGATCGAAATGCATGTTTTTGGCTGCAGTTTCTCTGATGGCCGTGAGAGGCTGGTAGAAAGAAAACTGACTACTAAGGGCTCATGTATGCTGAACATTTGACACGGACTCTGACTGTAATCTGCGTTCATTTCATCCGTATTTGTGCATGTTTTCTGAATGTTTCGGAGGTGTACACACTGGAGCAGTACCAACAGAGGTCAGGGGATGATGGCCGCTGCTGCTAAGCTAGCCCTAAACAACAAACGTTAGGTCATAAGTGCTAAATTGTTTTTAAAATGAGCTCAGGTACAACATGTGCCGTTGTTGGTTGCCACAACAATTCATGAAAATTGAAGTTTTTTTTCAGAAACGTCTCGTGTCGTACATCAACCACTTAGACAAACTTGTCTGTGCCCTGCGCCCTACACGCCATGCTGAGGAAGAAGGAACGGAGACTAGCGCGGTTCGCGGCTTTGACACTAAAATAAATATTTGGGTTTCTGAATATCTTCCACAGTATAGCTGCTGCATGACTTCCCTAACCCGGCAATGTCCGAGCAGCCGCCTGTCTCCACGACTCCACTTTCCTTCAGCATTATCCACGCTGTATGTTTAGCTTGATTGACGCTGTGGCTGGGCGCTACTGCTGCCTTCAGAAAAAAACTCGCTGTGTTTCTTCAACAGTACTTTCCCTATGTTGTTACTGTGCAGGTAGTTGTATGCTTCAACAGTTCACATGAGGTGAGTCCAGGCCCATTTTAGTGGTGTTGGCAGGAGGATTGTGCTACACATCAACATCAAACACATCATGTTTGGTGTTAGCACTGATGATGAACATGATACTTGAGCACAACTTGTGCTGTCTTGTGATTTAAATTGTATTAGCAGGATTTTACAAACCTCGTCTGACTGATGGACTAATGGATACCCTCTCCACCCCACATAGCTACATCATCTAGTTGTACAAAAATAATCCTGATATTTCTTGCCATGTTAAAAATGTATTGAAATACATTTTCTATGAAATTAATAGTCATAAGATTTGGACTCAGATATGATAATATACCCCACAAAATTCAGCACAACAGTTCAACGCTTCCCTCCTGTCAGTGCTGCTCAGCTCCACCCAGGGTCCGTCCTACTCAATGGCAGCGACCTTTAAATCCAAATTCAAGCCTCCAAAAACATATCAAAGGCATCACAGACACAACACTCCAGCAGCAGCGAAAGATAAAATGGGTATATTGTTTTCTACCTAGTCTCTAAATCCCTCACATTCTCACATCTCCCTGCTACTCCCAGACATGTGCCTCTCTGTGTGATAATAGACAATGGCCACTGTTTTACTGTAATTTAACTTCTACTAAATTTGCATTTTTGATTTCTGCATCAAATTCCGATGAAAATAAAATGCGGACTAAAATTAACTTAGTCAGTCTGCTTTGTAAAACCGGTTTATCTATTTCTGACAGCTGTTAAAAAATCTGATATTTTTGAAAATGTATTTATTTTTAACAGCTGTATACTTACAGCATACTACTTTATGCTTACAAATATTTTAATCCAGAAAAGATGGATAGAAACTATTTTACAGCTATTGTATTAACTTGCATTGTATTGCACTTGTAACTCATGCCATGTCCATTACCAATCAATTAATCTGATAAATTTATGGGATTGGTGGGTATCCTAACCCTAACCCAGGGCTAAGGATGGCCCTAGGATTAGGGAGCCCTTTTTCACATGCTGAAGTTTGGGTTAGCCCACTTTGGAGTGTGCCAAGATTGTGCCAGTGTAGGTCTTTTCACACAGCATATTCTCAGGCTATGGACAGACCTGGGCCTCAACACCTAGAACATGAGAGTGTGAAAGCTTTCTTAGCTTGGGGCTAACAGCTCCCATAGGTTCTAAGAATGATTTAGGCCCTGAGTGCACTATAAAAAGTCTTATTACCAAATTTTCTGTTGTTTATCATAATGTTTTCAGTCAGAGTTCCTCCGGTTCATTCTACTTGGCATCTTGTCCATCATCGTCATGGTGTCTCGTGATGCATCATGTCCTGACCAATGATGTGGTGCTTTGATCAGTGAACCAAAGATCCTGACACTTGCTTTTTTTTTTTCAAAACTACAAGTTGGACATTTTCCACTTTCACACTGCAGTTTGTTGGAACACACACGTGCTGTGGTACACAGACATGGATGGATTTACACACACACACACGCACGCACACACACGCACACACACACACACACACACACACACACACGCACACACACAAGAGTACACCCTGATATATGAGAGGCACACACTGACAAACACACACACTGTTACTTATAAATCCACAATGTGTGAGTCATGAGATCGTGGACACTGCCTGACTTGGCGATGTGTGTGCATGTCTGCATGTGTGTTGTTGGTTTACATGTTTGTATGTAACTGTGTCGTTACCTGGAGGACTTTATGTGTCTGGGCTGCTGCATGGATGTATGCAAAGTGTTTTTTTCTAGTGTGTGTCTCTCTCTCTCTCTCTCTCTCTCTCACACATGCACACGCACTGTTTGTGTGTATCGACCATGAAGACCTTATTATCCATTACCGTGACAGTGGTGACCTTACCATGACAGCAAAGTGCTGCTTTCTGCACACACACCATGATTTTGCACTTTTCCTAAACTATTAGACATAAACTGTGTGATATTGAGGTGGAGGGCTACTGGGGTGACATGCTGACTTTTGCTTTTGTCAGTTCTCAATATTGCTACTATGAACTGTGCATTGGGGAACAGGAATCAGAATCAGAAGCACTTTATTGATCCCCGAGGGGAAATTGCTTGCATTACAGCTGCTCCCAGACACACTCGATGCGTCACCTGTTGAGTACCCCTCTGCACTTGGCTGCATGTCTGATGAAGCCACTGCTGCATATTTTATTCAACCTTTATTGCATATCTTATTAAACCTTTATCAGTATTGTTCCATGGTCTGTGGATAGAATTAGCTGCAGATTAAAAGATTTGCTTTTACACACAGACGCACCATCTGTGCCTCCTAGAAATGTAAATACATATATATTTCTAGGAGATAGGGTCGGACACACAGGGGCCAAGAGCTGAAGATGCGGCTTCCACATTTTCTTCATGCAAGGGCAAGAAATTGTAAATTATATCTGCTGGAGTTTAACCTTAACTAACACAGGTGGGTTAGTTTACTATGATATATTATCAATTACTGAACATGGCCATTACACTGTTGCCAGTTGGCTTCAGATCAGCAGTGGGATTGACTTCTGAGGCCACCAAGACTGACAAAACCACAAATGTATTGTGCTGTATGTACTGCCCCACTGACCAACAGAGTGCAACAAAGTTTATTCTGCTTCATTTGATAAACTAAAAACACCACCTATTGCAGGTTGTGGATCTGATATCGTTTTGAAATTTATTAACTGAAATTGATGAACTGGTAAACAAAGAAAATTTACACACAAAATGCCAAGAAATTAAATACCCTTTCTTCTATTTCCTCTGTGGATTAATGCCTCTCCTATCTCCACCAGCTGTGTCTTCTTGTCCCCCAGTCATAGTCCTGGTCAGAGCCACTGTAAATCACCTCTGTACTGTAACTCCCTGTCTTCAAACGAGAGGCTCAGAGGCTGTGTTCAGTCTCAGTTCGATGTCCAGCCCTGTTCACTCTCATGTCAGGCTTCCAAATCCAGCTGAGCTGAGCCCCGTCACCCATTGTGACTTCCCCTGTGGTGTGAGGCCCAGCTCCAGGCAAACTCAAGGGCCACTGGCACTGTTGCTAAGTGAGTGCCGTATGAAGTCTTCTCTGGCTGGTCTGTGGTCTTCATGCCATTGAGTGCCTGCATTTTTGCACAAATTGAGCATAATTAACTCTCACTTTTTTGTATTCGACACTGTTATCACTCTGACTACAATAAAAGGATAAAAAAAAGGTCACAAGGTAAATATGTACACTTTTCCTGATGAAAGACACTTAAACTTCTACACATTTTATGAATGACCTTTAATCCTATTTTGAGTCCATTTTACAGCATATTACATTCGTCAGAAAAACAAAATATATACTTCTTGTAATTCATACAACTGCATTTTACAGAACAGTGCTTTTACCTTGATAACACTCATGTCACATTATGCCACGTATTCAAATGAACTGACAGTATACATAAACGTTGACATGAACACTGTCACTGATAAAAAACAGCAGCAGACTATAACAAACCCATTGACACATGATGCAGCTGGAAGATATCATATTTAATTGAAGTTAATTTGAAAGGACACACAAGCATGGACGTCTCATTTAGTTAAACCCCTGCTCCCTTGACCCATCTTCGAGGAAAGGAATCGAGGATTTATAAATCTATGAATGAGAAGAGGGGACCAGTGACTGTTGCTGCACAATGAAGATAAGACAAGATAAGATAGATAAGATAGATAACCTAACTGGTTCTTTCAGCTACACCATACCCATAGATGCCAGTAGTTCCTCAAAGGACACGGATTGGTTCAACCACTGTGGTGGCAAGCACAGAGCTGGAAGCAAAGATGGATGTCATTTATTTTCTTTCTTTTTTAAAACTGTCTTGATCTGTTTAATACCACCAGACCTATTAAGGCTAAATCACTCCTGTTGTTCTGACTTTGTCCTCTCTCCTTTGGCCTCAGGGCTCAGGTGGGCTAGTTTGGGACAAGCTTAAAATCTCATCAGTTTCTGTTCTCCTTCAGTCTTCTTGAGAAGCTGCTCAGAAACCCTGCCACAATTGCTGCTATAGATAGTCTAACAGTAGCTGATATCTTCAGTAACACTGGAGAACTTGCTGATTCCTTCTGTTCAATAATACTGTTAGCTTGATCTGCTTTCATTGCTGTGAAGCCACAATGGTCTATTCTTAAGTTTATTTTTCTGCAGCCTGCTGACCCAACAAATACCCACCCTACAAGCAAAAAGATAACTTATTTATTAGAGGGGCAAAATCCATGGCCCGATGGATCCATGGTCCGATCCACAATAGGGCCTCGACGGATGGTTTATGCAATTGGGATCTGGGCAAATTTGGAGGCCAGGTCCACCCCTTGGGCTCTTAGTCACATCCTTGGCCCATTCCTGAGCAGTTTTTGCAGTGGGGCAGGAAATATTGCTGGGGGTCACTGCCATCAGCGAGTGCTGCTGCCATGAGGGAGTCAAAGTCTCCAACAGTGTTTAGATTGGTGATTAGGGTCTTTCACATGGACCCATGGTTTCCCAGCAGAACATTGCACTGTTACGAGATCATCAATGTCACCTGTCAGTGGTTTTAATGATGTGGCTGGTTGGTCATGTTCTTAGGGTCCATTGATCCCAAGTTCAGTATGCTCTTAAGATGTATTTTTGGGTCTGGTTCCCAGGTTGTCAGATATCAACCCTTTGGGCTGATTGCTCAGACTGGTCAACAACCTAAAACATGAGCATGTGATGACCAGGGAATGAAACTCAACAATCAGTCATCTTACAGATTGCACCTTTAAGGAGACCTTTCCAGGGTTAAAGTTCTCAGCAATGTTTTTCCCTCGGCCGGATGTTTTATGGATCAATATGTTGGAATCACACAACTACAGCTTTAAGTCTACTGTCATTACACTCCTTGAAATTGAGAACAGGAATGTGTTAAATAGGGATGGCTCCCTGAAGGCTCAGCTAATTTGAAGAAAATTCAATGAACTTCAGGCTGATCGGTGTTTAGTAGGGATGAGTGATATTGGATTTTGTGCCAACATGTTCCAGGTCATTTTGGCTGAACATCAAGTCTGATGCTGTATAAACATAAAAGTATTTTGCACAGATAAAATTGGATCGATTGACTGATGATGTATTGACAGTCCCTTTCAACAAGAAAGGTCACTAACTCATATTGCACTTTAGAGGTGCAAATTCCTCAACAAAGATAGAAGTAATCAAAGTACCAATGAAATTGGTGCTCAGCGAGGGCATACATCTGCCAGGCTCCATATGAGGTTGGTGATTAGATAAAACATCAATAGCCAATCAGAATCCATCTGAATTTATAAGGACCATCACTTGGGCCTCATTTTGGGGGCATTTTCCTACACACTAATGTTGCAGGAGTAATTAGAAATCTGGTTTCTAACTATAACTGTAAACTTCTTTTATGTCATTAAGAAAACGTTTTCAGGTGGTCTACTGTAATAACTCAGTCTCTGTTATTTATGAAGCTATCAAACACTTATATTGGGATGCAGATTACACATAAAAAAGCAATTCTTCTGAAGACATAAAGTACCAAATTCTGTTTGTCATTGGTGCTGATGGAGTGTCTGAAGTTCATTTTGTCTTCACTGATGTCCTCTGTTACCATCATCAGATGTTGTCTCATACAGAAGTATGAATAAAATATGTCTTCAAAAGATGACAACTCTTGTAAAAAAGTGCTGGTTTTTCCTAATGCCTCTTGTCTCTGAAGAAGTTCATAAAACCATCTCAAAAAAGAGACTTTTAAATTGCCTTTAACTTGAATTTGTCACCCAGCTGTCCAGCAGATCGAAACTCTTCAGTTGTGGAACAATGTGCCTGAAGATGGCGCCACATTTCCACTAAACAAACTGCACCGCTTGCTCTTCAGTCTGCGTTCTCCTGTTTAATTTATCTGAAGCGTCTTCACTCTCTGAAATGCATGTTCATCAAATGACTTCTTGTATTGAACTGACAGCAACACATAACATACCGATACTATAGTCCTATAATCCTCTGTCTCTGATCCGACACTTCTCTTTCAACTTCAAATCTCCTCACATAGACCAAGAAAGAGAGGTGAGCCTTTTTTCTTTACTCATCAAATATTAACAAACCATTTTTATGGTGAAATACTGGCTTGAAATTTCAAGCTTCCACACTGTCAATCAAAGACACACGAACGGGTATCTCTACTGAGGGAACCAACAACATCAGATAAAATGTGTTTTTACAGACTAAATTGAATCTCATCCCAACATCACCGCGAGCCTGAGTGGCAGACAAACCGCTGAACACAACTTGTTGGCTTTCAAACTTGTATTTTGCGGCAAAGTGAGGAATAATATCACCATCCCAAACCCCTGCCAGGGTATGAAAGGAAACTGAAAGAATTAATCAGAAACAAAATCCCTACATATTCACACGTTCCTTTTTTAAAGAACTCACCAAAACTGTGAAAGAAATACACTTAATTTTTCACTGTGTGCCACCCAGGGCTGGATAACCAAACACCAGTCTGAAGCCTGATCCATTAGAGAAGGTTTTAGAGGAAAGAACCTGGAAGTTTCAGTTTAAAGGTCAGCCTGTGTGTTTTACAAGTGTGTTGGGGATTGGTTACAGATGCTCCACCATCTGAAATCTATTAATCCTATCTATGAATCTTTAAAGCACCTACAAGGATGTTGAATAAGTTTAAGTTTTTCAAACACATCTGTTTGGAGGATAAATGGTGATGAGGTTATGTATTTATTTTGCCTTTAGCCAACAGACTTTCTAATAACCATCATTAATAAATTATAAATTAATAGATCATTGAACTGAAGTTAATAGTTATTTGACTGAAAACAAACAATGGAGAGTTTAATAAACCATTCATTAAGATGTTGTAAAGGTTGTAAAACACCAGATACAACATTTCAAGGATCATCCATATAATGCTTATAGATAGACCTACAGTATTTATTCACCTTATCAAACTTATTAGACAGCAATAATATATGTAAAATATAGTCAAATATACATTTGTATTGTGCTGTATTATAAATACACACAGTGTCAGTGTGAATAGTTCTAACCTGACATGTTAGGCCTGTATGAGACTCTGAACTCTGAGTTTTTGAAGCCATGCATTCCAGTTTCAGGATTCCCCATTTTCACAATACGAAATATTCACCTCTCCTCTTTTGCTAAGGTACTCCCTGGGAGAGTGTTAACCTTGCTCTTATGAGTTTGCTTTGCTTAAAGTTATTGTGTAGTGTAAATCAAAACATTTCTGTGTTAAATAATTTGTGTTGGATGGAGGATCTCGTTACTCGCCTGTTTTGTCAGAATGAACAGAGACCTCCTCCAAAGATATCCTGGTCTGGGCCTCTACACCAAAACACAGCAATACACAATTGTGAATTTCGTTGTTTGTTAACAGTAAAATAAGGATTAGCTAAAGTGTAATTACCTATACATTAGTGTTGGTAAGTTAGTGATTGCCAGAATAACCACACAGAATCAGCTCATCTTCTTGCTGATGCTCCTGTTTGCTTATAAAGTTCATGAAGAGCCATCGGTATCTCAGTAAGACTATGTCACAACCTGCTTGCAGTTTGTTTAACATTTAGATTCAAATGTCTTTTTATTGTTGTGTTGTGTTTTCCGCCAGTGGACTAGCTGGAGAGATAGTTTGTCATTATGTCGTGCGTCATTGTCAGTAATGGCTGTATAGATTACAGTGTTCTATATGTTGTCTGCTGTGATTCATCTGTCTCGATTGTTATTTGTCACTCTGCAGGGGTGACTCTACCCTGATGCAGTTATGCAATCTCATTACTCATATGTAAGCCAAGAGTCACATTACAACAGAACTATTTGAACATTTTGAACACCCTGCACCCCTCTACAAGTAAATGAATAGAGATAGAAGATGCCACTCTCACGTCTGCATGCTAAACGTGTAGCTGGAGTCAAGAGATGGTGAGCTTAGCAGGAAACAGCTAACCTGGCTCTGTCTAAAGTAAAAAAAAAATAATCCACCTGGCAACATGTGTAAAGCTTTATGATTAACAGGATAATGTATTCCAAAAATGCCAAACTGTTCCTTTGAGGCGCTGTCTTGGGGTATTTGTCTCAGTATTTTTATTTTAATAAGTGTAAGAATTACTGACCAAACAACAGGAGAGCTGTGAGTTCATTAAGGGTCAGCATGGGTCAGTGGGGAGCCCTGGTGCCACTGTGTCAGACTTGGTGTGAAACTGCAGGATGGAGCAAAGGATTTATTTGCAGCTCAGAGGAGGAGGAGAGGAGGAGGAGAGGAGGAGGAGGGCGCTATTCTTCTGACACACACAGAGCCGAAGCTTTCAGTGTTGCTGGCGACGGCAGATGGTGGAAGGAATGAAAGGCAGATGGAAAAATCACTTCCAACATGTTTATCATCATCAAGTGTCTCTGAGGGGGGAAGATTCCCCCAGGGTTAATGAAAAATATGATTGCATTTGAAGAAACACTAGCACCGACAGTCATGCTGATGTGAGGGAGAGGCTGGACACTGTGTGTGTGTGTGTGTGTGTGTGTGTGTGTGTGTGTGTGTGTGTATAAGTAGTATAAATAAAGGTTTTAGTGAATCTGTACAGAGACAGATCATGGCAGAACACAAGATTAGGAGAGTAGTTTACCTGGATAGAAGACTGTGTGTTCTGCTGCTCCACATCACAGCGCAGCAAAGGACAAGTAAATCATGTTTGTATTATTGCACAGTGGCCAATTCCTCGACATTCATCTACATCCTGTGCTACATATGGGAATTTCTATATTGTATGGAAGTATGCAGGAAAAAAGTTACTAACCTTCCTTTTGCAAAATACATTTTGGAGGAGAGAGTGCTGCATGAATGAGTCCTGAGTACTGAACTTGGAAGATATGCTTTTAGGTTTTTTGATCTGGCTGCCTTGAAATCTTCACAAAGCACCCTTAAATCGGACACTTTGATACCCTATAAGTCCAAATACCCAGAAATAAGGTAGCGTTTTTTTACTTTCCAATGCCCTTGTCTCTGACTTTACAACTTCTAGAGGTGGTTCACTTACAGCCTGACATGAACAATGTTGTGCTCATCGTGAAGATATGTGATATATGTTGTAACGTTTTTTCAAATCAAGTTTCTAATGAAAGTGTATGCTGTTCACTGTGCAGATTGTCATGCCCACTGACGTGATTCTGATTTATGGCTGTGCACATAAAATTCACTTGACTTAACTGAACTTTGAAGATTTGCTTTTAAGTTTAAGCCCCGCCTCCTGGAACTCTTTACAGAGCACTCTCAACGCTGCCCCTTTGATAACAGAATCCATAAATGCGCATAAACCACTCAGCTTCTGTCTGTCAGTACTTAAATAATTGATTTTGTATCTTTCATCTTTCGTGAACCGTATTTAAAAACTTGTTTTAATCGATGGTTTTTAATTATTGTGTCTTCTACTATTTTCTATCTGTTACGTAAACGTACTCAACATCATTAGCCGACAGTGATCTTCAAGTTCCATCTCGTTACATCATATCTGAGAGATGTCGGACACTTCTTCATCCACATCTCTAAACCTCTGCAACTCAACCCATCTGCCCTCATACGATTGATAAATAACAATAAAATAAACAACACTACAGGTGAAAAAAGGGACATTTTTGATTTTTGGGGCGCTTGTATCTGTTAACTTTAGCGTTGGCCTTTAAGCGGCACTGTGAATTGAAACCCCTGAAATCTGAATGCATACGTACAGCCGGATGTATCCATAGTAATACATGTATATTAAACAGCCGTTGCCACGGGGATATGTGTCAGTGCTGAGAGACTTGAGAAACACACATGGCTTTGTGACCTCGGCAAACACACCTCTGACAGCATGAACCAGATAGTGTGAGGATGTGTGTGTGTGTGTGTGTGTGTGTGTGTGTGTGTGTGTTATGAAGTATTAGTCTCGAGTAAATCCTCCATAAACTGGGCCAACGGTGCTTTTCTTCTTTGTTTCAAACACGAGAGTTGAACAGTGGCTGCAAAGGGACCGATTCGAGGCAAAGAGAATCATACCATTTTAAGTTTATCTCAGTATCAAGGTACATCCATGGGTACACTGCAAACAGGAACTGC
The DNA here is from genome assembly GCF_900880675.1 of Sparus aurata. Lineage (NCBI taxonomy): Eukaryota > Metazoa > Chordata > Actinopteri > Spariformes > Sparidae > Sparus > Sparus aurata. The sequence goes on along the minus strand of NC_044210.1, from coordinate 3,649,222 downwards.
TAAACGCTGAATTGGCATACTTTTAATGGTACTAATTTGTCATGGGCTAAAGATCGGGGCCCAAATTGAAGCTGTCTGTGGTAACATGAACTTATTGTTTACATCCCAAAGCCCCCAAATTATCCCTGCTCTAACAAATTCTGTAAGAACATACCTGGGATGCTCGGAAATAAGGAATACTGCGAATCCAGCCGTTAGTGTTTTGGTGGAGCAAACAGTCTTCAAATGAATGTTCTTACAAGGAAAGCAGTGATCTTCAGCAGTCCGGCCTCAGACAGAAACACGATCGCATGTTTACGGTCGTAGCAACCCTGATCCAGAACAAATATTTAGCCGAGCGCGGCTGAAGCTCATCCGAGAGCCGCCGTGAATGAAGATGATAGGGCGGAACACTTAAAGGATAACTCCAGTTTATTGCAACGTTGGCTCCTATTTCTATACTTCTGTCTGTCAGTTGTGATAACGTTAGGATGACTAAAGTAATTGCTGGGATCTTAAAACAGTGCGATTACTACAATAAACTCCTCAAAATCAAGAAACACATTCAGATTATCCTAACCACTTCTTTATAGCTAGCTTGTGTATTATCCCTCTTCAATTAAACTCTGAATTACATAGAATGAGGCATAATCCCGAGAACACAGTGTGATGGGAGGAAAACTGACTCACTGACTGACTAAAGCATGCTCCCGGCTGGCTCGCAGATCACCAGCTAGCCCTGCGAGTATGGATGGATGAATGTTGCCTGACACGTTCTGCTGTGACTGAAGGGTGTGAGGACGGAAGAGAACACAGTGGCAGTATATAAGCGTACATCTACTCTGACATGTGTTGAGGAAAAAAGTAAGTGTTTTTCATTCATTCGTTTTTTTTTTGCACTCTCCAGCAAAAATTATTTCCTTTTCTTTTCTACTGACTTCTATCAGTTCTTGATTATTCCTTCTCTCCGTCTCTCTCCTTGTTGTTTTTAATCAGGGCCTCTTATTGTCTGGGGGACATCCGATCCACACACACACGCACACACACACACACACACACACACACACACACACAGATATATTTGCAAACATGCTGACACCAAACACTAGCCCAGTTTAAGAGAGAGAACTTGACAGATGAATGAGGAGGAATAAAACCCATCCTCTCTGTCTCTCTCTGGCTGTCTCTCTCTCTCACTAGATTCTGCTTGTGCTTAGGAATACAAACATTGTATAGCTGAGGGAATGTAGTGCCAAAGGAAAAGGCTGTTTGATGGAAACGTAACCAAAAATGTTCAAAACATAGCGTACACTTAAATGGTAGATTAAATTGGATGTACAGTATATAATATATACATAGTATGTACTGTACATCAGCATAGCTGAGGTAGAAAACCATGTTTACAATATGTGTATGATTGGATTTTGGATTATAGCTCAAATTTAAAGCAAAATTTACAAAGCCTTTGAAAAGTCATGATATAATGAAAAGTTCATTAATACAGGTAGATAATAGCAACTCTGTATCACTCATAGATAATTAAAGTTTATACCTGTGCTTTTGATTTGGTGTTTTACTGATCCTTGTGTAAACCGTATAATTTCACAACGATCGAAACTGGCAACGCAATAAACAATCCTTTATTGTAAGGTTGTGTCTCTCACCTTATATTTCATATGTATCTCAGCATGTATGCACGAGGTGCACACACACTCACAGCACATTTGTGCATGTGGTCCCTGATGTGGAGGAAAAAGACAAGGGCCTCCAGGAGTGAGCCTTGTGGAACCCCAGTTTCCAGGCAGTAGCCTGAGACATTCAATCCTTTAAGGATCTGCTGATTCTCTGTGTGAATGACAACCTTCCTCTGTCAGAAGCAGAGATAGAAGCAGCATGAAAGTGTCCTAACAGAGGAGATCAGGGTGGATGGATGTGCATTCTGAGTGAGACTCTGACTCTGGAGGCTGGTTCTGATCCTGTCTGTAACCAGCAGTCGACACAGATTTCTCAGAGCACAGTGTTTTTTTTCTAAACTGAACTGACTTATGCTTACTTTATCCATTTAACTATAAATGTAAGGCTTCAAGAGCAAATAAAATCAAAAGCTCATTCCTGTTCTGAAACAATAACATTGCTCTGCTGCAGGGCTGATCTGTTCCATCCTCCTGTGCCACTGCAGGAAACAAATTCTGTCGTAGTAACAGGATTTTTAATGAGCCAATAACTCAAATATATGGACCATGATTTCACCAAGGGGGGAAATTAATAGAGAGACTGGAACATTACAAAAAATAAGTTATTAAATGATTTTTTCCTCTGATACAAGGGCGCATGGCTAAGTGTTTAAAAAGAGAAAATCAGGAATGGGATTAAGATATTGGTATTAAACATTTATTACATAGGACAGCAGTTGAATACAAACAGAGATGGGCACTGAGAAAAAGTTAAACGGGGACCGAAATGTTCAATATTTCTATATTTAAAAATGGACCAGATAACTGTATGCAAAGTGATGTCATTGAGATGAACTGCTCTGAACATATCCTCATACAGTTTTGGGGGTTACGTGCTAAACAAGTAACACATTGAAGTAACATATAACTGTAAATGGTAATGGAGTCATTTAAATGTTTTTTTCTAATAGGATTATAGTAATATGTGCACGTGCATGTCATCCCACATAGTGCCGTATGTAAAAGTCATTTGTCAGAATGTGCTACACCCAGTTGGACGCGAAACAGCACCCTGCCCACCACTCTGTTTGAATATATCAAAATAGAAAACACTCTATTTGAAACACACTATTTGTCCCATATATGTTTTTTAAATGTGTTTTTGAAGTAGTTTTGCAATTCAAGAAATGCTTAAGAAAGACACGCTCACTCTGATACATTCCTTCAACAACCAAAATGTCATGTCAATACTCAGCTCAACTCTCTTCAAATCCTATATGAGCTTGAAGCCAACAGTATATATACTGATCAAATATGGTCCGTTGTAGGAGTAGTTGTGCTTAGACTGTATACACGTGCAAAGACATTTTAAAATGCATGCATACATGAAGGTTACATTGGTAACCACAATCTAATAAGCGGTGATATTCTAAATGGACGGTGAAGTGTTCCGACATTGAGTCCTGTTTTCAAGGATGAGAGCGCACACAAATGGAAAACAGATTTGCATTAACGCGTACAGATTTACCATAGTGTGTTTGAACACTGACGTTCATTCCTGACAAACCTATAAGCGCAGCACCCGCAGGACATACTTTAAAGTGATTCATACTACTGGGAGACATAAAACGAGCATTCAGCATCTGAATGATTCAGATCCAGTGAAATTCAGCTGCTGCTGGGGGTTAGGGATAGATGTCAGGGTCTCAGATGATCACTGAATTTACAGTTATGTTTAGAACATCTCCTCTGGTCCTACAGGCTTTGGTCAAAGTGTAGTGGACCTCCATCTGGCAAAAAATAACTGCTCATACATGTGTGCAGTTATTGCCCCAGGCTGTTTCTGGGTAAAGAAAGGTTAGAGAGAGTGAAGCCGAGTCAAGTGTCTCTGGCTCCACAGGAAGATTCTGAACGAGCAGTACAGACAGCACTGGATGTGTCTTATTCCAAAGAGGATGTGTCACGCTCACCTTCGTGGTGTCTGACCTTTGCCTACAGTCGTGAACACACCTCCAGTACCATCTGTCCTTCCTGTCCACAGATCTGCAGGAGGCGATCGCAGTGGAGACGAACCTCACGACTCGACACGCTCTGGCCTCAGTGATCGACAAGATGGTCGACGACAGAAAGTCTCGCATCGCGCCGACAGTAATAATAACGCGTGATCGCTGAGATAATAGAGGGGCGCTGCCACAGGTCACAGCGGCGCCACTATCATCACTTCAGGTCTCACATAGTCGACCATATTAATCGCGACGTCTTTATTAATATCATGTCACACGTTTTTGATTAACGTCACACTTCCACCGTGCCGCCAACTGTGTCTCTAATTATTCGCATAACAGTGCTGTTAATTTACATTTACATCAATCTATACAATTGAGTTCAATCTTGTGCTACATTTGGATGGAGGCGTACCCAGTCAAGCCTGGTTTTTAAGAATGGCTCCATCATCCTTTGCTTTTTCACACCTTTACCTGTAAAAAGATTCCTCTCAATTCACAGCAGACCCCATTCTCCGTCACGCCTCTTTTGGTTCCACAACGCTGGCATGCTGTTTGAAAGGACACACTGGATCAACTTTATGCCAGGGCTGCCTGGCTCAGTGGGAACTCCCTCCTCCTCCTCCTCCTCCTCTCAAAGGCGGCGTAAAGGCGAGCATCGTTGCAGCCATAATGCGGAAACTCTTAGTGAAAAGGCCTAAAGAGTAATCGCGTAGACAAGTGGCCCACTCTCTGTTCTCTCCCCTCTCTCCTGAGCCACTTGCACGCCAGCCTCCAGATGATTGACGCATCATGTAACCAATGAGATATCTATTCCAGCTATGTATAGTTTATATCAGCCTTTAAGGCCATAAAGTTGGACATTTTGCAAGTTTATGTAGTTTTATACGTTTTGCTCTCTGAATAGCCAATTTTCCACCTTTCCATCAGCATTTCTGACTATCCTATACGCATAAAAGTCATGTAAATAAAGAAATAAAGAACTATGATGAGATTATGTCACTGTCAGACAGGAGTATTTTGAGGTCTCAATATTTTTTCGCCAGAAGCCTGAATAATTCCTCATAAAAACACATTTTAAGTCTTCGTTTTTAGAGATATTGTTATTAAATTTGAACTTGGACATAGTTAGACTGTTAGCTCATCTGCATGGGTTTTGCATTAAGAAATTAGGTGAGAAAAGCCCAAAACCATGTCTGTACTCCAAACAACAGTTTGGAAATTTCTTAGACTGAAATAGATGTTTTATGATCATTTTTAATGAATTTCCAGGAATAATGACCTTGATAATTACGCCTACTTTTCACTCACTATCTCTGTTGTAGAGATTATGGAAACTCAACTCCAGCTAAACAATGTATTCCAAAGAAAGCATTACGTGATAACTAGAGCTTTCAAGAGAAACGTTTACGTGATATTATATAATAAACTGGCCAGCTAACTGAACTAGCTGCAGCGTCGCTGGATCAAACGTGACTTTGATTGTAGAGAAAGAGCCATCTGTTCCTAGCAACTGCAACTGGAGCCTCTTCATCAACTACAAATGCTGTTGATGAGACAACACATCAGTTACCACTGATTATTCAGAGCAAAACAAGCCTCTCAAACAGACATGAAAATGATGTCAGACTGAACAATGAAGTCAAACAAAATGACAGTTCAGCCTGATTATCACTTACACTTGTCTCATCAAAGAAAAGAGCTGCAGAGGTATTCAACATCAACACACAGAGACCACAACATCAGATATGGACAGATTTCCCCCGACTGGACAGGGGTTTGGTTGTCTGAGTGTTATTATATAATAGGCAAATAGCCCTGCCATCGTGGCTGAAGTGTGAAAGATAGTGGGACTGAGAGCACGAATGAATTATTCCTAAATTTAGCTGCACGCTGAAGAATCGAAGCTGCTCTTTGATTTGAAACGTGGCTGGAGGCAGTATCGGTGCAGTGTCGGAGGAGACGACCCAGGAGAGTTTAAGCAGCGCAGACACAGAGCATGTATGTTAGTGAGAGAAAGGAGGTCGACATGTCTTATAACCCCAAGGCATGGTTTGACTTTTCATCTGTGTGTGGGGGGGACCCCAAAGATCTCTCCATGACAGTTCTGTAACACGCTGCACTTGATCGCCTGCAACCAACAGACCAGCACACTGATTCTAGTATAGTACAGAGGGAGATACACTTTACATTTAAATGACATTCAAAAAGAGGTGGTAGTATTCAATATATCACTAGAGTTACCAATAACTGCTGGTCGCTATACTCTATACACCATACTATAGCTGTCTCTGGCTAATTAGTCCCATTAGCTAATTAACTCAGTTAGCCCATAGATATATAGTTGAACTAGATACGGAACGCAAAGACAACGTCTGTTCAGAGAGAATTGCTCACCTGGTGCGTCTGCCAGTCAAGTTTCTAGCTTCAGGGTTTGCTTCCTGGTTCTACAGCCCACTGAACATATGCCCTAGAGTTTAACCCACTGGCCCTTAGGCTTTATATTGTGATGCTGTCAATCACTTTTCTCTATGCAAAGATAGTTTTACAAATATTAAGCCTTAGCTGCCTCCCAGTGGACACCAGACTGGGGCTGAACACAGCATCCAAAGACTGCAGGATGCCAGTTTGACCACAGGGGGTTACAGTACAGAGGTGATTAACAGCCGCTCCAAACATAGAAGTCTTTGATCAAATTTCTGACTATATCTTACAAATTTCCCCTTCAAAGTAGATTTGAAGACGAATTTTTAAGAGAAGAGGATAATATGTTCATGACTGAACAAACTGTAAAGATATACTGTCAACACAATTTAATACTGTTTTACTTGTATATAATGCTCACTCATAGAAACAAGCCACCTAAACATACCTGATTATTTTTTTCTTCATCAAATTCCATGCATTATTCAATGAGAAATGAACAAAAAGTAAATGAGGTCTATTCTTGGCTAACATCCAGGTTCGGTTGAAATCTAATTTAGTAGTTTCTGTGTCATCCTGCTGACAAACGAACAAACAAACGGATAGACCTGGGTGAAAACATAACCTCCATAGTGGATCCATAACATATTCCAATTTAGGATATGAATTTGTTGAATTTGTATTCCAGCATGCAGTGAATGAGTTGCCCAACACTGCTCACTATTGACTCTGAAGGTTTTCTGTAGAAATAGCCCACACAGAAACCCTTTCAAAGAAAAAGAGCATTTGTCATGTATGATCACTTCTTATTACATGATGCGGAAGATGCGTGTACACATGAGAGCGGCATCCTAATAGCCACTATTTACCAGACTCTGCTCACTTCATTATGTAGAGGAGCAGGGCTGGGTCAAACTTTGACTGGCCGCCCGCGTCTCTCTGTGGAAAAGAGGTTAATGTAAGCTGGCCTCAGGCTGAATGTGAGCATCCACAGAGCATCATAACAAGCCAGAATAATGAAGGGTCACCCTGATAATGATGGGATCTGACACTCTATGTGTATGGTGATACATATATGCTGCTCTGTGAGGTGTAAACTGGAGCGGATAAAGGAAGTGGCTGAGCCAGCCCAATAGAATGTTCCAGCGAGAATATCAATGTTCTAATGTATTTATGTCTTTTATGCATTGCTTTCTCTTTTTCTTCGCAGGAACTAACTTTTTAAAAAGTATACCTAAAAGACTGAATAATGCCAGTAATTCCCAAAACAACAGGTATGGGACCTCTGTCGTAGGCCAGGAGTCGGGTTAGGTCATGTTCAGGGTTATGGTTAGACGGCGCCTAACAAATAAACTTAAATACAGGTTGTAATTAGCTGCTTTCACAGTCGACCTGTATGGGTGGTTTTCTGATGAGGACAAGCTGGAAAAACACGTTAGTGCATATTGAAATTAATTTAGAAAGTTAAATTGACAAAAGTTGGGGTCAAACCTGTTTCACATTCAGTTTTAATTGAATGAAGTTCTGACTTTTGTCCCAACTGAGTTCATAAATCCATTCATTCATTTTTTTTTTTGTACTAGCCAATGGCAGTGGTTCTTGTTCTGTTTCTGTCACGCCCCCTTGCAGAAGCTGAAAAAAATTCACTAATCACCAGAGCTTCAGTTAACTTTATTTTATTTGACTCAGCTTAAAGCCAGGATGAAGGTTGACAGTGTGTGTTCCCGCAAAGTCTGGATATGTTGCATCTTTACCTCTTTGTGTTCATATTTCAATTTTATGTCCTGACAATGCTATACTTTTGGTCTGGTTAGGATGAGGCATAAAAGACATAACATTAGAATCTCTCTGTAAGAGAGCGTCTTTGACTTTTTGTGTGGTTGAATTGACGGTTGCCACAAACACAGCTGGAATGTTCTCTTGATTTAACAAAATATTCGGTGGTTTCACACTTGAGACGCCGTCTTGAACAGCAGTCGCTTGCCACTCTTGTATAATCATTAGCTTCAAGTGACAGAGCCAAGCAGCATTCTTTATGAAATATAAATCCTCGGTTATCTTTTGAAACTTCAGAGTCATCACACACTCCTATAATCTGTATAGAATGTGCGTCCTGTTTGTTCTGTCGATAAAATGACACTTGATTGATCATTTCTTTCCATGCGCGCGTAAATCTGATTGCTGTGTATTTACACAGTTGTCCTGTGGTGTTGTCATGCATGAGCAGGACATGTGTGTAATGATATATAGCATGTAATGGTTGGTTGATTGTGTTTGAAGTGTGACAAGTTGCATCCCCCCCCCCCCCAACCCTGTGGGTTTATGTGACCGTGAAATGCGGTGATTGATGATGCGCTGACTACGTTTGCACACAAACACTGCTTCACACTTTGAAGATGACTCGACCCACATCTTCACTCTTCTGTCCAAGCGTGGCAGAAAACAGCAGATCTGGGTCACACACGCTTCAGTTTATGCTCATCACATTTTTACTGTGTTTTAATCCACAGAAAAAAGGCTGCCAGCAAACTACATGATACTACAACGAGCCGACAGACCCTCCCTCCACTTACTACGACTACAGGCGTAGCCACGGTAACATCCTTTCACGGCATGCCGTAAGACCGTTACTTGAAAGGTCATACCACTCTCAAAAACCCCCATTTTCTCATGTGCTCTTGGTGGTGTCCATTTTTTTTCACTGGAACATTAAATTCGAATCCCACTCCAACTCCTCCTAATTAAGCTTCCGAGTGCATCGTGATTGCTCTACCAGAATGACACAGCTGTCCTCAGCGACACACTGCCCCATAAGCAGGACAGCGTGATGTGTCAGCGCCTTCCGAAACTGAAAACCAACATTGTCTATCGGTAGGAAGTGGAGAGTAAACACACGCCCTTATTAGGAAATTACTGTCAGGCTGATGCTGTCCAGATTTTGTATCCATCCCAACTTTTACTCTGGACAAAAATCCACTCGCACACACAAACCTCTGTGCTTTCAGTGGGAAAGTGTATAATTGCCTTTGACTCCAGAGTCAAAAACACAATACAACTGCTGATTTTTATTATAAAAGTGGTACAAGTAAACTGCCCCATTAAAAAACTGCACAGAGTCTAATTAGAACACAGGACAAACAGAGCCTGCCGTCACGCAGAGGTGGTGACGGGCTGTTTGTTTAAATGTGAGGGGATGAAAAGAGCACATTTTCAGACAGCCAAAGTTTGATGCCGCTTGCTGTGCTTACATTAGGTGTGACAGAAATAGGTGTATCAAGAATGATAAAAGAGAGGAGAGAGAGGAGTTCACAGCTACTCCACGCAGCTGATCAATCACACGGCAAAACGTTGAACCTTGCAATTTACCAAACTGATGCTGACACGTCTGTTTTGCCAAAGGTTTCTGCCTCTGTTAGCAGGAGTGTGAGAGCCTTTTGGCCGGAGAGAGGATGTCGGATGATGTGATTACGTTATGTGTGTGCAGAACATTTTTCATTTTATCTATGTAGTAAAGAAACTTGGTTTTGTGAAGTTTTCACAGTCCACAAAGAGACTGATCTACTGTTTGGGTGAACTGTTCCTTTAAATTTTAATCAATATTTTCAGTGTGTGAAGTCAGATTTGTTCTTCTCATCATCAGGAGGCTACATTTCAGGAGGCTGGTCGTCCAAGTGTTTCTGTCAACTGGAGCAATGCATGAGGTGATGTGAGGAGTTCACGTCGGCAAGCTGACCTGAGCGCAGCAGGTCGACCTCGCCGCACTGGATCCAATAAAGCAGAGAGCTTGCTATAAAAATGAAATCTGATGTTGTGTGTAAATCCAGGCCGAGGCGTGCTGTTTGAAGTGTTGCGAGCGTTTCAAAGTGCTGTAAAGCAATGTCTGGGTGGAGGATTACAAGGTTGAGTCCGATTTTATGGGGAAAGTTTACAACTCCGTAAGCTGATATGGATGTAGTCTGCCCGTGAGCAGCCAGGTCACTCTATTCTGCTTTTATTATCAGATTCCTCCATCTTGAAAACAGGAGCGATGGAACAATCAATCACGTGAGTGCGGATGGAAGCAGCAGCAATTAAAGACTGTTCAGGCCTGTGGGATAGGATCTGAACCACTATCTGATAACAATATAAGGTCATTAAGGAAAATTAACTTAATTTTGCAAGATTCCGCGTACTTTTAGGACATATTGAGGCTTAGTATGCTGTGACACATGAACTCAAACGTGTCCTCAGCCCTCTAAGTGTGTCGACGGAGTGAAAAAGCTGATCGGGGCGACCAAAGTCTGCAGAAAGCGACAGTCGCAGCATCGTGCCAGCTTCAAACGGCTTCAAACACAGAGACGAGTCCAAGTTATTCTGACTTCTCTTATCCCTTTTTGCTTTAATGCTCCCTCAAGGAGCATTAGCTCAGATCCCAGCAGCCTTGGAATTACTGCTATGATGTCAATACACATTGTTAGTGATTAGTGCATGTGTGTGTGTGTGTGTGTGTGTGGAGACCTCATCATCATTATTTTGTACCTATTTTAAGAGCTGTGATCATGCTCAGCACTTGAGTCCACGGGGGCGGAGCTAAAGCAATCTAACAATGAGCTTTACCTTAATTATCAGGGACTGTGTACACGAATTGATGTCATGATATTATAAAAAATTCATTACATTTAGCAGAGTAACAGAGTAATATAACACATCACTAATGATAATTTCAGAAACAAATTACTTTAGTTATGTCGAAGTGAAGAGTTGATTGTTGTTTCTATAAGAACCCATCCGCACTGTGCCATATTAACGACCATATTAATATGGGCTGTGTGTGTTTAATACAGCTGAGCCTATGAGTTCTTTCAATATGGATACAATTATGCCATAATATTGCCCCCCACAGTCCCTAAAATAAGACCATTTCGGAGGATTTACAGTACATCTAACTGACATTAGTTAAAATCCATCTTTAGCGGTCCTGAGATGGTTTTCCTCCCTTTCCCCTCTCAGTAACGCCATCATCAAACCATGAGCTTCCCTCGCCATCTGGAGGCTTCGGTACAGTATTTGCAGCATCAGAGTGCGGCCTGGTTTTTATATAGCTATTAGCTGGCGTGAGGCCACACACAGAGCGAGTGGGAGACAATGTGGAGTCATACTTACAGTCCAGTTATTTGTGTATACTTAGACGTGGATGTATTATGTGGATGTGTGCCTGGTGAAGGGGCTGGCGCGGTGCCACGCTGAAGACACAGCACCATACAAGGACAAGTCACTGCGGGAGGATCGGGCCGTCTGCAGGGCGTACCGCAGCGCTGATGGCTCGACCCAGGTGGAGGGTGGACGACCGATCAGCATGGCTACATTTGGTTATGGTTGCAAATGTTCAAAGAGGCTGAGCATGAATGAGACGTTTCTAAGAATCCCATCTGTAAGACCCGTACCTGCGATATTAAAACCTCAGATCAACTGGAACAGAATGCACCTGTCATGTGATTTCTCCTCAGAGATTGTGGCGATAGTCGAGGAGATTGAAGTCGGGCGACATCTATTATTCAGCGGACTGAATAGTGGGTTGAAGTCGAACACACGGCTCGGAAGTGTGTCTTTCTGCTAAGCTAGGCTACACATGTACAGGATGTATCACTGGAGTGGACCCACAGACGGATCCAAAAACATTGAGATGACATTGTACTCTCAAGTACGGTGCGACCTGAGGGTCAAAACACAACAACAATCGATTCCTAAAGTTCCATCAAATGTATAAATTCCTGACCAAAAGATTCATGATCCATAATGCTCACATACCCTGAGGAGAGCAGCATCTGAAACACATAAATGTTTCATTTGTGCACCTGCTATAGTGGGATCTGAATGTTTCTCATTACAGTCAAACTAGCTCGAGGGCATTCTGTGTGGTAGTGATCCGCTGTACAGTAAATAATCATTCAAGCTGCGTCGCACACACCTTTTGTACCGAGACACGTCTCAGAGTGTGATATGCTCCAGCGGCCCCTCTCCTCGCCTGCTATCTGTGTCACACTGTGTGTTTCTCTTGTAGCGCGCCGCTCTGTAAATGTTTTATAAATCACTGAGTGAAAGTCGACATATGATGACAGTGACTCCGAGAGCGATCTAACTGCTCTGACGTCCGCGTGTGTGTGTGCGTGTGTGTGTCTGTGTGTGTGTATGTTGAGAGGGTATAGGGGATTTATGGGGAACTAAGGTCAAATATCTTCTACCTAATAATAAATCACACACACACACACACACACACACACACACACACTGCACCCCCCACCTCATTTACACTCTTCCTCTCCTCCCATCCCCCACCACTGTGTTGACATAGTTTCCATGGTGAGGAGAAGGTGTTGACGAGTCATCGCTGCATTCCTGGGCTTTCTCTCTCGCTCTCTCTCTCTCTCACACACACACACACACACAACCTAACATTTACTCTGGGGGGGGGGGGACAGTGAACACTCTCTCCCAGTCCAATATTTGACTGCTGCTGCTTCAGTAAAAAAAAAAAGAGCCCAGAAGAGTTTCAGCGTCCTGCAGGTGAGACGTGCTCTGGTCTGATGACCCGGTCTGTTCTTTACTGCTCGCTGCTCGTCGTCACCTCCGTCCTTCAAAAGTAAACAATGAAATGTAAAGTTCAAAAACTCGCAGCCTCAAGGAGGACGGATCGCTTGTTGCGTCCAGTGTTTCAAGAGTGTGGGATAGGCCGAGCAACATGATGCATGCCCGTGGGTAGTGATTATTAAGGTCGGGTGTGTAGAATTAAGAATGCGCTATTAGCAAAAATGGAATTTGATATTCATTATTATGTGTTTAATGGTGAATTAGCACCTGGATCTGATAATCACTGTGTTCTCGTCACCTTACAGTCCGCCTTTAATATCCACAGAGGGATACATTTCAGTCATGGTGTCGGGGTTCAGGTTGGGTCTCGTCAGTAGCAGCTACTGCCTGGATGCATCTCCAGATCAACTCTCACCACATGGACAAAATATATGTGCACGTTAACGTGCGTAGAACAATGCCTCTTCACTGTCATTTACATTGTACATGTCTGTAACCATGGTAACGACTGTTTCACAGGTTCAGGTCCGGCTCCAGTGACTACTCACTCGGACCTGGGCCTGTCTGGACAGAAAAATGTGACCCAGCTGCACTTTTCGGTATTTGCTTTCCTGGCCCTGATGACTTAAGGCCCCCGGAGCAGGATCAGTGTGTGTGTGTGTGTTGGGGCCCTTTTCTTCCTTACAGCAATAAGTGACGAAGTGCTGATGCTGCAGACTGAAACATGATACACTGTCTGTTGGCCGCTCTCACACTGTTTGTGTGCTCGGTTACGCAGAGGCTTGGCTGATGAAAGCCAGACTAGAAACACACACACACACACACACACACACACACACACACACACACACACACACATATTACTTTTTGAGGACCAGGCAAAATGACCTCACAAGTAAAAATGTCCTCACAAGAAAGGTGGGATTTCAAGGGTTGGTCCACACAAGCATAGCAGTACAAACACACACACACACACACGCAGTAATCCCGTGCAGAGCTGGAGGGCTGAGGAGGACTTAACTTGTAGAAATACTTCAGTTTATTATCTCAAACACTTCACGTGACTCTGGGAGCCACTGTGGAGCATTGTGGGTAAACGTTGTGCAAGGGGTGAATTGGCCGGAGCCGCGCTGAAAGGTGCGGCAACACCTGTGAGGATTGGAGCACCTGCTTCACCTCTCCATGCTGCAGAGGTGGAGGTTAATTGAAGCGAGCCTCCTGCTGCTGAGCGACTCAGCTGCTCCGACAGCGTCAGGGAGAGCTCGCTGACCGCCGAGCGGTGAAAAGACATGCTTTGGGTTTCGCGGCCATCCATCAACCGCACGGTGCTGTAGTGCAGTCACACCCAGGCAGTAACACCGCTGCAGCTCCTGTAGGAGAACAGCTGTCGAGCCTCCAACTATCCGTCTTTATCAGCATGTCCTCCATCATCGTCATATCCAAATGGTTTTCTGGGAAATGGGGGGATGATTTTGGCGAGGACTCCCAGGAAACACTGAGATCTCGATTCCTGGAAGTCTCTCTGCTAGGTGAAAAGTCGAGGGGGGTCACCAAAGTGGCCAGAACACATCATCACAACTCTCTCCAGAAAGTGGCGCGAGTCCAACTTGAAGATGTTTCAGTGACCTGGTGGTTCAACAGAGTCTGCAGAACACCAGCGCAAATTTAGACTGGTCACATTGGTTCAGTCTCTTCAGATTGAGGTGGTTCCACGCAGCATTTTGATTGTGATTGTTGGTGGAGTATATTGTACACACAGCTAGTGCGGAGCCGCTGTAAACATCGCCGTTGATTACAATGAAGAGGAGGGGGAGAAAAAAAAAAAACGTGTCGCCTCCGGTTGGACTCCGGGGAGAACGGGGCGACGTGCGCTGCTGAATTTTTCCGTCTGAAATTGTTGTTATGTGGAGCAACCCTCGAGCTGCGACACGCCGGAGCCAGAGCTCGGGGGGGGTAACACCGCCAAATGTGCCATCTCTGAAACAGCAGTGGTGAGAATGAGAGGCAAACACATATATCCTGTCATGTTTGTTGTTAATCTCACACACACACACAGCACGGAGTCAATTACGGAAGACCACGGTTTAAGTTGTGACAAGGCCGCGTTACCAAATGATCCATCAGATACGTGAACACACACACACAGGGACGAGAGGAAGTGGGTCGAACGGACCCTGAGAGAGAAACGAGTGCGAGTTAAAAAAGAGCCAATCGACACTGGATCTTCTCCTCTGTCTGAGGCCGAGAGAGAGAGAGAGAGAGTTGGATGGAGAGACTGTTGTTAAAGAGGTGTAAAAAAATCAAAACCCAGGAGAGCCACTGTGAGGTTCCAGCTCATCTGCATTTCTGATGAAGAGCGAGCGAGAGAGAGGGAGCTCGGTGTGATGAGGGGAGGTGAAAGAAACATAGAGGGAAAAGGCGAGATGGAGATGGAGTGAAAGCAAAATTGGTGGCAAATAGAGAGAAAGAGAGAGAGAGAGAGAGAGAGAGAGAGAGAGAGAAAGACTATCAGCAGGCAGGAATACATCCCGGCAGACTAACAAGAGGACGGAGACACAGCGAAAAGACGTGGAGCCAAGAGATATAGACTTTAGTCCACTGTCGAATCGTAAAACATTTATTCTGCCAGAAGTTTTTTTTTGAAGTTGTTATTTTTTCTTTTTCTGATGTTTGGAAGCGACGAGCAGCCTTGATTGATGGCTTGCCCGGAGACGGAGAGGAAAAAGCAAATTGGCCCACATTTGTCACCAGTCCTCAGAGCAGGAACTCTGATCACGACCACATCAGATACTCCGGCAAAACTCCGCCGCCGCCCCATCCGAACAGAAGGAGGGCAAATGTGGGCCAGCCAGGGCTTCCTCCATCATCACACCACTGCTGCTGCGTTCACAAGATAAATCCACTTCAGCAGCATGTCAGACAAATGGATGTCGCTCTGGGTGGAGCGCAGCGATATCAGAAGGAGACACGATACACAAAGGTGTAGGAATCCTTTAATTGGACAATAAAACATGTATTCGCTGGTTTCCTTCCGTCCTTCCTTCCTCCCGGCACAATCCTGACATGTCTTGAAACCTGTTCTCCAGGATGAATCAAAGTGACAATGTCAACATGTCCTCACACCCGAACACTAGCCTGGTGCTGTAACGTCACTGTTTCAATATCTGTGCACGCACTCAACGCAGAAGGCTAACATGTTGAGTTCCGCTTAGTCCTGTCTGTCACTCAAGCACTAGCAGCTGGACCTGTGTAGCTAACAGCTAACACTAGCCAGCCCGCCTCCTTTTTTTAAATGCCTCAGTGACAGCAGGAGTTGAAATAGCATGAACAAAGCTAACGTCATATGCAGAGGGAAAGCTAGGAAGCTAACTGGCCACTAGCTAACAGTGGCACAGTTTTTCAAGTGTAATGTTAATTAAACAGCATGATTGGTTTCTGCCAAACGTTGGATGGAAAATTGACAGCTGACAGTGCTAAAGCTGTAGCGTACGTTGCGAGGCAGCTGCAGGCCACCAGGAAGAGCTCCAGGCCTTAAAGGCAACTTTGGCCGTGGCCGCAACGGCAAATGTCTCGCCCATAAGCGAGAACACAAACCGCTGCACAATTAGATTATTTTATACCCATTCAAGTTAGCCGGGCGCTAAACGGGACATTAGCCGGCTCGGTCGGTGGAAGTCTCCAGTGTGCACACTCTGTGAGCCCCACAATGGGGCAGCTATGCGGAAGGCAGTCGAGTCACTTTGGCTTCATGCACCGCTGAGCAGCTTTCATAGAATTGACTGGCACGTCGCCTGCGTGGCTGTGTCCAGGTACAATCATAACGCCCTTGGGCTGCTGGACTCCTGAATCCATCCTGCTCCGCTTGAAGCTCCGCTTCAGGCCAGACCACATTGGTTTTGAACAATCCTCATCCTGTGAGGAACTGCTTATAGCTATAGGCATGGTTTAGATGTGACTGCCAGTGAAAGAAGTGACTTCATGATGAAAACAATTGCGGCTTCTGAAGATGTTAGCATGGGTGCTGCTAAGAAAGTAATATCAGGACTGGTGAGCCTTGGACAGTGGCCCTCAGACATCAGCCAGCTGCTGTCGTGGGAATCACCCAGTCAGAGATATTTTCTGAAACTCCACGGAAATATCTGCAGTATCATTATTATAGTTTATGTTGCCTTAAAGAAAAAGTGAAGAGAATGATGTTTTTTCATTTGGCTTTAACATTTTTCAGGCATTTTTTTTGTTAGCTCTGCCTCCGAGAGAAACTGTGCATTAATTAACTCATCATCCCTTTATTCAAGGAAATTAATCTGCACACAAATGAGAAATGCAAAACGAGAAAGTTGTGCTTTTGAGGGGAGTTTAAAGTCTCCGTCTAATCTTTTGTCAAACAATCATTTCTTTCAGATACTGGTGCGATGAAGATGAAGCACACGCTGACATCACTGGGACTGTGGCATCATATCAAAAACTACAACTCATAATCGGTGACAATCGAATAATAACACCATGAAATCACACCACAAAATAAATGAACAAAACAAATACATCTTACAAATCTATTTATTTAAAAAACAGGCTTCATCATACTCATTGCAATAAAACGACAAAATCAAAAGGACCCTGGGGACGTGTTTAGTGGTGTGTACCAATGCTACGTGTGTGTGTGTGTGTGTGTTTGTGTTAGCATTTGGCACAGAGCCCTATTATTCACCTGTGTGCTCAAGTACTGTGTGTGTGTGTGTGTGTGTGTGTGTGTGTGTGTGTGTGTATTGAAGATAGTGGTAAAACCTATACTGAATACTGCAACAGCACCATCACGGGGGGGGGGCGCGCGCACACGCACATGCACACACACACTCGCACACACACACACCTGTGGACTGACTGGGTTTATGGAGACTTACTGGGAGTTTCTGAAGTAACTCTCAACATCAATCCAAAAACACACACATTGTATAAATATCCCTCAGAGTGGATCTCAGCTGATTCCCTGCTGAAGGGAACAAATCTGCCTGTTGAGATTCACTCTGAATCAAACCTAACCCCTCTGAACAACTCACAGCAGCCGAATGCAATCTATAAAGGTTTGTGTTGGTGGAATAAACCTGTGAGTATCAGCAGGCAGAGACATCTACACATGTGGGGGTATTGCATTCTGATTGGATTATAGTACTAGTTCACACTGTGTCCTGTCTGCATGCCAGGTGAGCGAATATCTGCCACAAAATCAGTATGATTTCCTGTTTTAGTGTCTTTACTGGCTGGAAGTGACGCAGAGCAGAGCAACATGGAGCGCTGGGTCTGTTCCAGTAGAGAAACGTCTGAAGGTCGCTGTATAAAAAACACGGGTTTTCTGTTTAAAAGTACAAACGTAGAAACATCTTAACAAACTTAAGCCTTGATTACTGGAGAGGTCTCCAGTCTGATGTGCATGATGCGACAGAATGCATTGTAATGATTCAGAGTGGACCCGCAGGCAGTCAGGACACAGTGTTAAACTAATCTCAACTGTTCGCTCTGACTCAGGGTGAAAAAATACATAAGTAGCACTACATCATCATATTGCTCAGAAAGTTCAGACTGTTGCTTATATAACCTCTATAAAACCATTTAAACATCGGATAAAGCCCAGCTGGTTCAGGAGCAACAGGACCGAAGCCTCCTCACTTCGTGTGTGTCGGTGCTGGAACTGTGAGTGTGTGTTCACACAGCCGTCGACATGATACGGCCGTCACAGTTCGTTCATCTGCTGTGCACACACCACAGAGGCTCCACAGAGGTCAGCTGACTCTGAATCTGCAGGTAAAGGCAGAGCTCAGGTCTGACTGCTCACTGTGAGGAAACACTGATCTTCTCTGGACGAGCAGACACCAAACAATCCTACTCAACTGGAAAAGGACAATTTGAGCACTGGGACCATTTTACTGAACTGTTTCTGGATACGTTTCAAGCTAGTAAGCAACTTTTAAGGAACTGCTTGACATTTTGAGAAATACAGTGGCTAAACCAGAAGTGACGATAGAGTCTGCTGACTGGTGATGAGAGTATAAAATCAGATTTCTATAAGGCATTAGTAAAAAAAAGGGGAAATTAGTTCTTTCAATGCTAAGTGTTACATTTTTGATGGGGCTAGGCTAGCATTTTCCCCCCGTGTCCTGTCAGCATGGCTAGGCTAACCACAGTTCAAATCTCAAACGTGGATTTCCCAAAATGTTCGACTGCAACTTCAATTCCAATGAAGGCATGTGGTTTTAAAGGAACAGTTCAACATTTAAGCCAATGTGCTGTCTTTTTTAAGATATGTAAAGAAAAAGAGAATCAGATAAGAGGATGATATCGTGTCTCGTGTCTGTGTGCTGTATACAAAGCATGGCTTGGTTAGCTTAGCATAAAGAGTGTAAGCAGGGAGTAACAGCCTCGGCCTGTCCAGAATTCATAAAAATGTCTTCAGAGCACCTCTTATTAACAGTCTCTGATCAACACATTAGTTATGTATCCAGTATCCACGCAGACATTAATGTAAAAATAACAGACAAGAAAACAGATGTTTCCCCCTGCTTCCTGTCTGTATGCTAAGCTAGGCTAACCACATCCTGACTTTAGCGCCATACTTAATGGCTTACTCCACCAACTGAACACATTAAATGTGTAAAACTGGTGGAGTTACCCTTTAATCCACCGACATGAAAGAAAAAAAGTGATAAATGTATTTCCCAAAATGTTTTCCCGTTCCTTAAAAACACAAACTGAAGCAGAGAAACATGCACCATCTTCCCGCTGCAAACTCTGCGGCTGCTAACAATGGAAGTTAGTGAGTCTGTTGCGGCCGCCCACGCTCCCTCGCTGTGAGCACGTGAGAGTCCTAACATTAGTGGAGCGACAGGTGGAGAATCTGGTGTGGGAGACCTTGATGTCGTCCGAAGTGAACCCTGGAAGAGGCTTGTTTGCTTGTTGCTCATGAGCGACATCAGTGTGTCGTTAGAAAACAGTACATGCAACTGTCTCACATACTGGAGCACGGCACTCACACAGGAACACACAGAACAGCTGGATACATTTCTGAATATATCAAAAAAAAAAAAAAAATTAGAGTGCTTGCTGTCACCACTTTGAGTGGCTTGTTCAAGTGTTGATCTGGCGATATGAACCGAGCACGCGTCTGTTAGTTCAAATATTGGCACCACGTACAGTATATCTCACACACAAACAAACACACACACGGACTGCATATCTCCTTGTAAAGCTTAAAAATCGTCTCTCAGTTTAAAATCTCTCAATTTTCATAAAACTAGAGTTGAGAATAAGGGTAAGTCATTGTCCTCTTGTTAAGGTAAGAATACTCTGGGGTGGAAGTTCTAGTGCAATACCTCACTTGCATTTTCTGGGATTTCTGCAGCCTGCGTGAGCGTGACGTTGAGTCCACGGCAGGCGCTCGGCTCGCGCTGCCTCAACCGCCAGACTTTGCGGTTACCACATCAAAAATGTTCAATCAGACGAGTAAATTCACTTCTGTCTCTCCAACCCCAACCACCCCTCGAACTTCCTGTTCTTCCTGAAGAAGAAGAAGAAATCCAGGGGGTGCGGTGGTGTCGATGTTACTTTGACAGACTTCGTTTCTATCAGAACGCAGAGTGGTTGTTCTTAGCAGGGAGCCTCAGCACTGGAAGAAGAAAAAAGGTTGTAGCCTGAGCGCTTCATGTGTTTATCCCTGGTGGTTACAGAGGTGCTCCTTTATTCCCAAGTGGCAGTGATGTCTGAGAGCCTCCTGCTCCTCAAAAATGTAACACCACGTTCTTCAGAGTGTCTCGTGGTGTGATGGTCTTACAAGGGAGCAAATATAGCTGTGTACAAAAAAAAAAAAAGATCACTGGAAGCGCCACAGATTTGAATGGGTCTTCATAGAAACTGAAGTCTCAAAAGGCTAAAAGTCCCCCGCTCCACCACTGCAGAGCCGGAGAGTTCAATTCAACGGGTCAGGCTTCCGTCTCCAGAACGACGCGCCGCTTTATTCCCAACGTCCCTCACCCGGAAACAACTGGGTGTCCCAGAAATCGTCCGTGGGCGTGTGTCTGTTGTGTGTGTGGTGTTTCCTGTGAGCGCTGCAGTGTGTGGGTGCGGGGGAAAGTGTTTGTCAGTCCATCTCCAGGTCCATCAGTTTGTTGCGTGAGCGTGGAGTGTGCGTGGTGTTGCGGCAGCAGCACTGGGCGCAGACCAGACCCAGGACCAGAGAGAAGAGGCCCACACCTGGAGACACAGGACGGGGGGGAGACATGGATCACACATCAGATGACAGGAAAAACACCTCTACTGATTTTAATTTGGTATGGTGTAGGAGACTGTATATGCTCCTAGATATCATGATATGTCCTACGTGTTGTTCACTTACTAACAGTGGAGTGATTTTCTGAACCTAGACTGTTCTACATGTTCTAATACTTGCTTCTTCTTCAGTCTGAGCGGCTGTTAGCATCTGAAAACAGGATTTTGAGACACTACTCTAACACTTACAGCCGCAGTACTACTGCTACACCAACAACTGACACTACATCTGCTTAGAAGCCAAGATCATCTTTATTAAAAGCAGCTGGGGATGTCCTCTTTACAACATCAGCCTCTGTGCCAATTAAGGCATATTTTATTGATTGCTATCGGGCTATACTGAGGCCAATAAAATTCAGGTCTTTGTCTTATTTAAATCCTCTGTGGACCGACAATGCCAGCTGTCACACACACGTGTCCTAAATAAGCGCCAGCACAATCAGCTAGTCAAGTTCAGAGTCGCACCAAATGAGCCGAGTAGACCAAGAAAGCTCACTGTTAGCTATTTTCAGGACATCGTGCTGCTGCTTGTGGCTGAAAACTAGATTTAAACACCAGTGATCTGTTTGTGCTACCATGACGTTCAGTGAGGTAGCTCATGAAAACAGACTTTAGTAGTTGGTCAGTGTCACACACACACATTGTCACTGTTACATTAGAGTGTTGATGGCTACATTACCTAATGAGGCTGATAGACCGTATAAGAGAGGTAACTTCAGGGACTCCCACACTGCAGAAGGGACAGAAAGAGAGATGTACACTTAACAGGGGCAAATAATATCAAAATGACATCATTTTCCATTTCATGTATAAATATGTGAATGTTCATTGTAATCTCATGTCCACAGTAATGCGTCTGTGTCTGTCTGTTCCGGCCTTCGATCCATACTCATCTGCTGTTTTCCAGTAGAATAATTACAAAACAGCAATTTGTCAAAAAACTAAACAAAACAGAAAATGCTTAAAACTAAAAGTCAACTGTATCAAAATCAGTGTGGTCGTGGTATATGTGTGAAGTGTGATCGAGTCCATCACACACTCCTCACCAGCAAATCGGACTGTCAGGAAGATACGAGAAGACGTCAGATCTCCAGCTTGAGTCCAGGCTCCTGTTGAAGCCGACAGGTACCAAGGAGTGGCCATGCAGTGATACTCACCGCTGTCACTGGAGACACACACACACACACAGTAAGACACTGCAGCTCAGATTGTGGTTGTTATAATCATGAAACACTGTCTCTCTCTCTCTCTCTTTCTCTCTCTCGCTCACCTGTCCTGAGTTCCATGAATGTTCAACATGTAGGTGTGTGTGTCTTTGCGCTCTATTGAAATGTCACTAGATGAGTTGCGGGCTTCTTTCCTCACAACTCCAAAGCGGTCGACACTGGCCACCTGGGTCGTTGTCTCTCCACCACGCAGCCTGGTGAAAAACCAACGCACCTCGTACGCCAGGTCATCTGAGACAGACAGAAAGGGAGGGGGACAGGGGGAGAGAGATGGTTAAGTAGAGCTGTGATATATTTTTGAAAAAAGCTGTGGGCTTGGTAAAAGGCATATTTTCCCAGTTTGTTTAAAGCGGCTTCTGCCTGCTTCAAGAATTTATGCAACACTAGGCTACACCCACCATACACCTCCACCATCTCCACCCTAGAAACATGGATTCAAGTTATACTGCTTTCTCAAGATCACCTAATCTTGAAAATGCATCTTTTCAGACTTCAACATATGTGTTTGTAGCCGAACAGTAACAGAACAGTAGTTCAACCAGTGAGGAACTCCTGCCGACTGTCTGTTTGACAGACAAACACTGGCGGCTCCTCATGATGTTAGCGTAGCTGCTTCAGCATCAGCTCTGTCAGAAGTGGAGAGCTTATTTCATTGAAGGATTCCATTTATGTTACATTTGTTTTCCCCATATGTTACACTTTATGTTATACTATATGTTGCACTATGTTACATATCATGTTACTCTATATATTGCACTTTATATTGCACTATAAATTGCACTAAATATTACACTATATGTTTACTATATATTACACTATACATTTACTTTATATTACACTATATGTTATACTATATGTTACAATATATGTTATACTATACGTTACACTGTGTTAAACTATATGTTACAATATATGTTATACTATATGTTACACTGTGTGTTATACTATGTTACAATATATGTTATACTATATGTTACACTGTGTGTTATACTATGTTACAATATATGTTATACTATATGTTACACTGTGTGTTATACTATGTTACAATATATGTTATACTATATGTTACACTATGTGTTACACTATGTTATACTATATGTTACACTATGTTATACTATATGTTACACTATGTGTTGCACTATGTGTTATACTATATGTTACAATATATGTTACACTATATGTTACACTTTATGTTATACTATGTGTTGCACTGTGTTGCACTATATGTTACACTATATATGAGAGATAGTTAAAAGATGGGTTAGTTATGGAGAAGAGAGGCGTTTCATTTGTTAGCGTGGGAAAGGCTTGACTGTTGATAGATTTGTGATAACTTTATCGGCTGTATTTTTCAGTTTCTCCGACTTGTGCAGGACGACATCACCACTGATGAGGCACTGTTTCCCTTGAAGCAGCCATTTCTCAGAAGGCTAAAGTGCCTGTTTGGTGGATTCGGTGAGCAGCCTTTGTTGACATTTACATAAATAGTAATGTCAAACTGCTGCTGATGATGAGGATAAATGTGGAAAGATCTACATTTATCATCATCATCATCATCAACATGGTGGTCCAATATAAATGACCCATACGAGTCAAAAACACTTTAACATGACTACTAACCACTTTAAAAGTCAATACTGTGGAAGTTTCAAAATGCTCAGTCCATGTAGAAATGCTCACATCCTGTATTCAGATACTGTGTCTTTAAACCAGCTGTCAGTACTTGTAAGGTTGTGATGTCACAACTGTACAGTCACTTCCCTCATCCACGCCCCCAGGACAGCTGTGGTTGCAAAAACACTGACAGAGCTGATATGGAAACACAGTGGACGGTGCCTGCTCAGGCCTGTGACAGCTGGCCAATCAGAGCAGAGTGAGCTTTTCAGCAGGAGGGCATTAAAGACGGGGTGAATAGAGGTGCTACAGCAGTGGAAAGTATGAGAGAACAACATGTTTTTTGAACATTAAAGCATGTAAACATTTAAAAATATTAAACCTTAAAACAACATAATATGGGAAGTTTCCACATGCTATTACTAGAAATATAGACTAGGTTTCATAATTACAGAGAAGACTTATTGCAGTTATTACATTGTGGAAATTGAGGAAGAGAGTATGTTATTTTTGGATCTACATTGTAGCCCTAATTTCACTATGATGACAGAACAGAAGGAGATAACCGAAAACCAGGAAATTCAGTTCAAACCAACATAATAACGCCATTATAAGCTCATTAAAACACACACTCACATCACAGACACACACGCTGCCTGCCGCGTCTTCTCCAACAGTCAGAGGAAAGACGGGAAGAGACAGGGAGATGGACGTGCAACAAAAAAAGAGGATAGTGATGACAAAAGAAAGAAAACGAGGACAAGAGAGAATTTGTGATAATAGATGTAATCTTTGGAAAGGGAGGCAATCGAGCTCATTATTTCCAAGAGCAAAATGGAGAGAGAGAGAGAGAGACAGACAGACAGAAAGACAGAGAGACAGAGTGACAGAGAGACAGAGTGAGAGAGAGTAAAGCACAAACTAGTCATTAGTCTGTCAGGGAGAGAGGGACTATTAGCACTGTACCTCCTACATGCACACACACACACACACACACACACACACACACACACACACACACACACCGAGCACAATAAAAACCCCATGGAGACTTAGTCATCCTCTGTCATTTAGGAGACAAATAGAGGATAGAGACGAAGAAAATAAAGAGAACATTTGCGAACGACAACATGGAAGAAAAGACAAATGATGATGAAAAACAATTATGATAAGAAAAAGCGAAGAATGAGAGATGGAGAAATGAGGAGGATGGAGGGAGAGAATGGAGCGAATATAATGAAGAGAGCGACTGAAGAGAGGAGTGAAGTCAGCCAGAGCAGAGTAATGAATCACATCTCAATTTTTTCTCTCCCTCTCTTCGCTAATGGTTTTAATGTTCAAGTGCTACAGCATTCAGATCTGTAGTGGGGCTGTAGCAGCAGAAAGAACACCAGCTCTGGTTTGAGTTCGGCGTCCCACAGTCTTCATGTTAATCATTGTCTGGAAACCTGGTCCCTCCATGACACACTGTAGTTCAGACTACACACTGTAGAGATCCTTTTAACTACTGAACAGACTTGCATGACGTTGTGCTGTAGATATTCATGGTCCCCAGATGATGACTTTGGTGACCTCTTTTGGTCAATCAAAGTCTAAGGACATAAAAACGCATAATATAATCAAATTTAGATTATATAGCCTTTATGCTTGAGGAATTTTAATGATTGGATTGTTTGATTAATGGTTTAAAATACTATCGGTCAGTTAATGAAGACTATGAAAACCCTGGGATGATCGCATGTGTTGAGCAACTGAATCATGGCTTACCTACTGCTACTAGATGCTTTGGAAAACCAGACCTCACGCAGAGAGCGGGTTTTTGAGATCGCACAGATCTGTTTGATGAGCACTGCTTATGCATTTGTGCAATAACCTGGAGCCTTAACTTAGGCGAAACACACGCAAGTCAAATTCCGTGCCTCCATATCGCCAAGTACTCTGCGAACTCTCGAGTTTTCTGCAACAGGATCATATCAGGAGACAGGTCAGGCATTTCACAGTCCTGTTTGAGCATGAAAAAGATCAAATCATTCACACCCCAGTACATATGGTTCCCGTACACTGCTAACCAGCAGATAGAGATTAGGAAAACTTTTTTTTTTTGCTATAGTGCCAAATCTCATTGGTGCTGTAGCTTGCACTCTAACACAGATCAAAGAACCCTCTCTAGATCCATTACCATTCCTCAACTGAAAGCTGCATCACTCTATTAATGTCCAAATAATACCAGATGAAACAGATTAAAGTCAAAAATAACAAGAAGATTCCTGATTTTAAAAGGTGAGAAATAATGAAGCCCACACCATTTTGATGCCAACTAAAAAAGAGAGATAAACTTCAAATACCGACACTCCAGCTTAAAAAGCCTCCCTCCACACTGCTCTAAAGTGACTAAATAGACAATGAGAAGGATGATGGTGATGATGAAGATGCATTAAGACAGTGGAGGGAGGGGTACCACTTTTTTTTGCACAAAGACAAGTAGCCAAGCGCTCCATCCAGCCAAAGAGGAGGAAACAGGAGGTGACACTAAGTGAGTGAACGGGTCGACTGACCACACACACATGCACAACCCCGACACACACCCCTCGAGACTCGCTGACCAGAATCAACTGATGAGTAAAGTTCTGACAAAGCCAGAGCTGATTGGCCCATCAAGATCCTGAAGTGAGCCCACATGGTTGGTCACAGCAACACAGGGACTGTTACTATGTTACTAAAAGTGTCGCTCTGAAGCACTGACAGCGACCACAGTCCGTCACGCTCTCTGGTCTACAGCTGCAAACACTCAGTTAAAGACGACTGACAGAGAAGTAACTGCATCCTCTCTGATTACTGATCATTTGTTTTAAGTCACTTTTGAACTGAACATGAGAATTAGTTACTTTGCAACTTTACAATGCATTTGACGACCTCGCCTCAGCCTACTTGCAATCACAATGGTAATTTTTTCAGTTTCAAGTTGTGTTACAGACAAGACAATTACTTGATTAGTCACACCCGGTGAGAATAATATGCAAGTATTATTGTTAAAGGAATAACACGCCTATAAATTTTACACAGGGAATCAAAAGTCCTTTGACTGTCCACAATTAAAGACCGATGCTGTTGTCTTACTATATGTACCCTGGTGCCATCTTCACTGCTGTTGAAGCCCCCTGAACTCTGATTTTGCCAAGAATACTGTTTGAAATACTTCTGTTTAAAATGTGTGAGTGGGACATATTGTTCACATATGCGGCTTGCCTCACAGTAAGCCTATACTCCACTGAGACCGTCCGCATGGGTGTGGTTGAAGAGCTTTTCTGACAGAGGGACACCCCCACCAAACCTGAACCTTCTATTATTCAGGGCTCCCACTGGTTCATGCTTCAGGAAAGGAAAATAGACCGAGTTCATGAGATAGATGAGGGATGGCTCTGATAAGAATGATGATCTCTTGGGGTGTGGACTCAGTGTGACCTGGTGGAAGAGTCACGTCCTGACCTGGATGGATGGATTATAGCAGGAGAGGTTCAAAAAAGGAACAAGTGTACTACATAATGTGAACATTTGAACTAACGGTCCACATGAGTAATAAAGTGAATATTTATCAGGGCTGCAACAGGTAATAATTTTTCATTATTATCTAATCTGCAGATTTTCTAAATCTGTGACTGATCAAGAACTTTCCCCAGAGCCAAATGTTAGAATTTGAATGATGTTAATATTTGCCGATTAACAATCAAACATACGAGAAAATGTTGTGTATGCATGAATCAAAGTACATTTCCCCCTCCAGCTCCAGTCAGCAGTCAACATTACAGAACAGATATACTGGACAAACACCTCCTGATCACTGCTGCAGTCAGGCCGATAAACAGGAGTGAAGATACAGCCACTTTTTGATCCTACAAGTTATAGTCATCTCTGAGATCTCCTCCTGTCAGTAATCGGCTTCGGGTCAGAGCAGAATTTGATGTGACTCTGGGTGTTAATTCCTCCAGACTCTTTCCAGCAGCTGAGCAGTGGCTCTTGCCCTCCACACCTCTTTAGACATCTTTTGTTAGATGCGGTGGCCCCTAGTGGCAGAAGATACACATTGAAAACTAAAATGGTGACTTATTTCTTCTCTCATAGGGAGAGAGAATTCTTTTTTAGGGACTGCATCAGTTGGTAGAGTTGTATTTTCACTTCAGTAAGTAAAAATAACTGATATTATAGTGGCAACACATTTGAATGGATTTACCTGACCAGATAAAATGTATAAAAAACTACTGCACTCTTATATAATCACATCATTATAAAACAACGTGGCTGACAGTCAAAGGTGTGTTTCTCTGACGTTCTGATAACACCAGGTTAGTGTCTGACACTGCCGTTACTGATCAAAGACGCGTTTTGCATAATTCTGCAGGACTGACGCATGAACTCCGGTTGCTTGTTTCAGCAGCGACACCCATATCGGAGGAAAGGAGCTATAATTAGAAAAGCCTCTGCTTTCTCACAGTTAGCCTCCATCCTTTACTTTCTTTGTTCTTGATGGCAGACAGGATGGAGCACGAAGAGAGGGACGGAGCGAGGGAAGGGGATTTGAAAATACTTAGTAACTGAGGAGATTATTTTGTTTATCACACAGCCATGAATCCACAGCAAGAGGCACTCAACAATGTGACAACATCTCAAGCTGTCTCTTTGGAGAGCACAGAGTGTCAGCAGAGACACCCCCACCCTGTGCTCCTGGGAGGTGCTATAGGAGTATCTGATCCTCCACCAGCAGGCTGACGCACAGCTTCTTGCCCACAGCTGTTCCTCTGCAGTCCCCCCATATGGACCCCTCTACCCCCCTATATGAACTGGTGAACTCTCTGACTCCCGCCCCACAGTCATCTGAAGCTTTAGGCTCTGTTTACAGCGACGTACAGCACAGCGACCCTGTCCTCACAGAGGGAACAGAAACAGGAGGCTGTGGATGTGTTTCTGTATGAGCAGGTGCAGACAACCTCTACACTGGTTCTTTACAATTAAACAGAACACGAAAAATGCACTTTGGAGGTGGCTGATCAGACTGAGAGATCACAGGCTTGTCATTCAAAATGTTAGATATTAGAGAGAGGGGCCTTTGGTAGATGAATGTAGGATAATCAGGCCATAACAAGTAATCATTGTTCCACATTCAGGCTGGGTTCTATTTTGATATCAATCAGCTTAGACTTTCTTTACTGATATATCAACATATTGCATCAACAAGTGTTGTCTTTCCCTGGTTTTAGAGGCTACAGTACAGTAAAATGTCATATTAACCTAAATATGCCAAATTTTCCATATTCTTTTCATACAGATCCATGCATTATTTCCTGAGAAGTTAACGGAAATGTTGAGGAATTTGAGAAAAGATGGGTCTTCATGTTTTATCCAGATCCACACCAAAAGTGAATGGGGTCTATTCTTGACCAAGAACCACCCTCCATCCAAGTTTGATCGAAATCTGTTCAATAGTTTAAATGTAATATATCCAACCAACCACCCACCCAACCACCCACCTGACTGTCCAACCACCCGACCAACCCACCAACCACTGTCAGTGATGTGAGCAGTCAGCAGCTGACAGACTAGCTGATGAATTAGCTTTGACAAAATGGTCTGTCGAAACTTTACAATAATGTGAGCTCCATCTCTAATAACACTGTTCAGTAGTGAAGCTGAAGCAGCGTCAGTAGGAAGGAGGGGTGGGGCTGGGGGTGCCTTGTGATTGGACGGCAGAAGAGGAACTACAGTGCATCTCTAATAGAATATCTAGCTGTCTGAGCTAATAAAACTAAAATGGCTGTCTGTGGAAATGAAGACAGTCTGATTGGATTTCTCTGGATTAATCCCTTGAGGAGAGTCCAAGGCGTAAAACTGCCTGACACACACGCGCGCGCACACACACACACACGCACACAGAATGACAATTACCACCACTGCTTCTAATGAAACTGTGTGTGTGTGTGTGCTCTCTGCTCCATAAAGCAGGACAGCTCTGGTAGAGTGGAACACTAAACACTATAAAAACACTATTTAGCCTCGCAGAAACAAAGCCGCTGGGAAGCAAAGTTTCCCCCGCTACTCGCTGCATGCTTAATAAGAGCTCGAGTAAATGAATGCAAATGTTACTTGATATTTGCCGTGTTCGACTCAGAGATGCCTTCTGAATACATGACCGATAACCTGATGCAGCCCAGTATTCTACATCAGGCTAACAGCAGTCTTTATTCATTTAAATACATTAATACTGCTTTGATATTTATTTTTTTTTATTATCTAAAGCAGGATGTAAAAGAAACTGTCTGAATGGAAATAGTGTAACAAGCTTCGAGCATAAAGCATGAAATAAAGAACAAAAAAAGAAATGCATGCATGTCGTACATTAACTTGGTGTATGCCAATCTCATGTTACAATCCCCAATAATCTGTGTGGCTGTGTGAATATTAAACAATCAACAACTGCAGTCACCACGTTAACTATATAACACTCCAAACTCTGTGTTCACATTAATACCGGGTACTGAGAGCATTCAGCTAAACACTTAGCGAGGCTGATTTCCGACCAGGCTAATTACTGAAATGAGTCTTCACTGGTATCACAGCGGTGGAGAATGGAGTTATTGTGCCTCGTGAAGCTTCTAGCCGAAATATTAGAAATCGCATTGTCAGTGATTTCGGCATCATAACAGCTGCTACCAAGCAAAAACACTGTCGAGCAGGAAGAGAAAGCGGTGGGAACAAACCTGTGATTTCAAAATAAAGGTCGCTGAATTCACCGCACATTTTGACACCGACATTAGTCAAAGCCAGTCGTTGTGACTTGTGACACTCTGGGGTTTCTCCTGCTCAGTGCACACCCCTCCCCCGCCCCCCCCACCCCCCCTCCGTGCGCAGCCATGATGTTTTATCGCTGCATGCTGAAAACTTCTGTTGAAAACTGCTGTCGTCCTGCTCTGATCACACTGAAATCTGCCATTTCCAAGGCTTCCTTTGAAGCTGCATCTCGGCTCCCATTCCTGTTTAACTGGAAGAACTAATGGAGTGAAAATGATGGCACAGCTCTGCTGTTCACCACTATCTGCTCAACATTTTCAATTTGTGCTTTACTGTCATCCTCTCCTCTCCTCTCCTCTCCTCTCCTCTCCTCTCCTCTCCTCTAGCTACATTTGCTTTACAGTTTTTTTTTCCTTCAGTATAAATATCCAGAGTGAGACAACGTTTGATGTTTTCAGTCGAGACTCTTCTTTCACTTCTGCCTGAACACCTGAAAAGGAGTTTTTGCAGTCATCTCGAGGCCACTGGAGACTAAAAAGGATTTCTTGACAACAAATGAATAAATGACTACTGAATAATTTGCATGAGTCTGTTCTTCTGATCTGAATCTTTTCTCATGTTTTGCTACAGTTTGAAATCAAAATGGGGTGAACCAGTAAAGAAGGAGCCGTGGGTTTAATCCTCCAAAACCGAAAAATGAATTAGATCATTAATCATTAATCTTTCACTGTCCAAATAGCGTGAAAGATAACAGGAAGTTTTCACCATTATGGGCTTTTGGGTTCTTGACATAGAGGCCAAATCTGCAGTTCTAACAGTTCATAACATTTTGGGTCAACCACTAGCTTTATTACTGCTGCTTCATGATTTATGGACACTGGCGGCTCCAACTTGAACTGTTAGAAATTAAAACAGTGTCTGTATTGTGTCCCTGTGCAAACATCAGTACAAAATGTTTTTTTTCCCAGATATGAAATGACAACAGGAATCAGTAACAGAGCAAAAAGTGGCAGGAATTCTCTATTAGGCCTCAGCTTAATCTTGTTGTTGATGGGACCTAGGAAACCGGGGGGAAATGGAAGAGAGATCATCATATCGAATTAAAAAAGATGAAAAAACGTGAACCAAACAATCATATATTTATACTCTGCCTTACAGGGTTTTCCTCAGTAAACTTGTTAGCAGAGCCTCCCGTCACACAGACCTACAATATCTTGATCAGGAAAGAGGAAACCAGTGTGGCATGGTTCAGCCAAAAGGGGAAATGGATAAGCTCCAATTAGGTAATAAAAATAACAAAAACTCAACTGTACTGTCATTACAAAATATTATCTCGCCACTCCGAGGTAATGCATCTCACTAAAAGAGAAGAAAAAAAAAAGAACTTACAAGAATGGCATCATGATAAAAAGTAGTGCCTTATTAAAGTAAATGGTGGATTATTAAGAAAATACTGTACATACAAAGTCTCTACAGTGTTTGGTGGGTAGCTGAGCTGTTGAGCCTGTTGGGGAGCAGAGATGTGTGGGCTCCGAGGCACCTGTAGCACTGCCCAGATGGCTGATTTGTGAACAGTTTGTGAGCAGCATGGAGAGAGTGTTTGCTAATTTGCTTATTACTGCTTCTGAGAAAGTGGCTGGTAGCCGGACGCTCACGGTGACTGCACTTTGTTTCAGCTCAAAATGTGGAGGGAATCTGCCTACGCACAGACGGGCCAGCATCAGAGACCCGAGCTCCTGCTGATTCTGGGGGCAACAACATTTGAAGTTCATCATCAGGAGAGGAGCGACCTCTTTGCCCGAATGGATCAACCTCTTTATTGCTCGAACAGACAGACTGGCCAAAACCACTACAGACTGCCAGAAACAGAAAAAAGGACAAACCAGGGCCGTGGTTTGAAACCAATGATTTTGAGCAAAACTTGAAATCAACGAACTCAACTTACTGCAGTGTTTTAACAATCTGCAGTTGTTATTGACTGACCGGGGATAGTTAACGGAGGGAGAAGCGTTTGGTGTTCCAGTCACCCGCTCTCATCCTTTCACCACTTCTGTCCTCCTCATCCCTCCCTCTCCTCTCTGTTCAACAACTCTTCCCATTCTCCCTCCGGCCTCTTTGGTAGAATTCCCGGCCGTCCTCTCCTTTTCTCTCTCTCGTTAGGAAACTTTGCATGCTGTTCTCGAGCCACTCTTCCTCCATTTACTGCCTCCTCTATTCACTCTCTTCCACTCTTGCTCACTTTAACAATCTGTTTCGCTCCCTCCACTTTCCCCCATTCACTCCCACCTTCTCTCCCTCTCTCTCTCCATCTCACCATCTATTCTTTCCCTACCTCGTTCTGTCTCCCCGGCCGGCTAACGGAGCGTGAGATTGGCTAATTAACGGCTGCCTGTCGGCCCTGCAAAGACAGCTGGGTAATTTGGTGAGAGTGGAGTGGAGGGAGGGAGGGAGGGAGAAGAGACTGAGGAGGAAGTGAGGAGTAGAGGAGCCAAAGGAGGAGAGAAAGAGGAAGGAGTTATTTTAAGATACCGGTATTGTGTTTTTAAAATATAATTTAGGTTTTCAGGTGTTAATCACCTGTTCCTGATTCCTGATTGTTGTGTGTGTGTGTGTGTGTGTGTGTGTGTGTGTGTGTGTGTGTGTGTGTGTGTGTGTGTGTGTGTGTGTGCGTGCGTGTGCCTGAAAGACAGCCAGGATCCTGAGCTACCACGATGCAGAGAAAACTGAGTACAGTCAGAAAACATCAGAAGGTTATTCAACGTTGACTTCTCATCATGTTAACCAGTTTACAGCTGCATCAATTGATTTAGTTTGGTCACTTGGGGGCAGTGACACAAGCTGTTACCACATTACCTTATAAAGATGCTGTGGCAAGTGTGTTTCAGTTTAAAGTTCATATAGCACATATATCTTGCTCTGCATCTCAGCTATACAGGCCCTCATTTGTTTGAAACCCACCCATTTTTCAATGAGCAAATTATCAGGAACATGTGACTGACAGGTGATTTTTGTTGCCCGGGTGTGTCTATAATATTGATTATTCCAACAAACAATAAATAGCGCTGGATGTCTGCTCTCAGTTTCAGCTTTGGGTTTTTCCCATGCAGACTGCATTTATAGTTAAATGGCTGTACAACATGAAGACCAGAGAGCTGTCTATAGGAGAAAGCAAGCTATTTTGAAGCTGAGAGAAGATGGAAAATCTATCAGAGCTATTGCACTAACATTAGCCACAGCCAGTACAGCCATTCAGAATGTCCTGATGAAGAAAGAAACCACTGATGAAATCAGCAGTAGACGTCCAACTGGTAGAGAAAGGAAAACATCAGCAGATCGTGACAGAAACATTGTGAGAGCTGTAAAGGAAAACCCTAAAACAACTGTCAGTGACATCACCAACAACCTCCAGAGGGCTGGAGTGAAGGTAACACAATCCACGTTCACAGAGGACTTCAGCAACAGAAGTACAGAGACAACACCAGAAGATGCAAACAACTCATCAGCAGTAAGAATAAAAAGGCCACATTGTACAGGAAGTACAGAGACGACGCTCAAAAGTTCTGGGACAAAGATTTATGGACTGATAAGATGAACCTTTACCAAAGTGATGAAAGGCTGATGTGTGGAGAAAGAAAGGATCTGCTCATCATCCCAAACACACAACATCACTCATCTGTGAAACATGGTGGAGGTGATATCATGGCTCGGGGTTTTTTAAAGAGATGGAACCAAACTGAGCGGGAGATAATTCATCATGCAGCAAGACAACGACCCAAAACAGACTGCCAAAACAACCAAGGAGTGGAAGGTTTGAGTCTGGCCGAGTCAATCTCCACACTTCAAAACCTATTGGGCCGTCATCTTACCTGCTGAAGAGGAGACTGAAGGGAGAAACCCCCTGAAACCAACAACAACTGAAGGATGCTGTGCTGAAAGCCTGGAAAAGCAGCACAAAAGAAGAACGCTAAGGTTTGGTGATGTCAGTGGGTCGCAGGCTTGATGCAGTTATTGCAAGCAGAGGATTCGCAAATAAATATAAGTATTATTCACTCTAATCTACTTTAAATCAATCTGTTCCTATATTTACATTCATATACTTATATGGATTTATAAAAAGGAGGACGCCACCAGAGCAGAGTGTTTCTGGGAAGCCTCACACATTACTGTGCACAAACAACATTATCACTTGTACAAAAAAAACAAACTTAATAACTTTTTGCAGGCATGTGGGTGAATCTGGGTCATATTTTCTGGATATAAGCACCTCTGGATTGACTTTATGCAGCGTTTGAGAAAGACGGAAGTCAGTTAATGTAAAATACCAAGGGAATTTATGGAGTTTGCTGATTTACAGATACTGCTAGCCTTGTTGCTAAAGTAAACAGCAACTGCTGCTAATGTAGGTGTCCACGGGGTGTCCACTTTTTAAACCCAAAAGTTAAAAAGTCATCTCTGAGCTCTCCTCCCTTCAGTACCTCTGTGTTTACAAGACACCTTTCATTTAGATATTCTTTCCAAGCTGCACCTCTCTCTTGAATTTCTAGTCAACATCACAATAAGTCACACTGATACAAGCTCTCTGTATACTGTGAGCTGAAGTTACTTAATTTATCCCCATTTTTCCCACTGAATCGAAATGTATTCATCTTGATGGACACCTGACAAATGTGGCTGTCCAACATTAGCCTAATTATTCTCATTCGCGCATGATTGATGCCATCTTTGGAGGTTACATCAAGTGTGTGTGTGCGCGTGTGTATATACCAGTAAAGTACAAAGCTGTGTTTTCTCCCAGGAGGAGCAGAGTGACGCTTTTATTCTAACAAAAGAATTTCAGAGCAGAAAAACAGCGATATATGTAGAAGACACAAACTGTGACAGTTTCAGTGGCCGTGCTTCAAAAAGGAGAGAGGATGTCTGAAATGGTGATGTCATCCCACTACCACTGATTTCAAGTCAGCAGCATCTCACTAACACACACGGCAACGACTGCAATAACATGCCAGTCATTCCAGTGGTAATGAATGCTGTGCTTCCACATGCAGCAGCACACCGACGGTGGGCAATGACTTACATTCCTTAGATTACATCATTTTGATCCCCAAGACCTGCTGAACTCGCCCGCTGGGCTTCCAGTTTTGGGACCCCACAAAAATAGAAAAACAAAGCCCAAAACACACACATAAGTTGTGTTTTCATCATTTTTGGGACATTAGATGTAAAATCATTTCCTGGAAATATACCATACCCATTACCATAACCACTACGTCCCTTAACCTCACCTTACCATAAACTTAAACCAAGTCTTCACCCGTAATCACTCACAAAATGAGGACTTGATGAATGATTACTGAGCTACAATAATGATCCAGTTACTGTACAGGACAGAGGATGGAGCTCGTGTAAAAGAACTAAGATTCCTGTGATGACAAACTGGGGAAGAAGAGGACATGAATGCTTCAGATTTTACATCTTTGTCCACAATCAGTTCTGGCATCAATCTTGTCACTGTGGGAAATCTCCAGGCTGGAAGTGAAAAGTTAAAGTTTAAAAACTAAAAGCATCATCATGTCTGAACCTCTCTGGAGCTCATACTTGAGCAGGATCTCTGAGAAACAATTCATCACCATCTGCTGTCTGGGGGTCGATGTGTGAAACTGCACTTAGTGCAGCGTAAATATGAACAAGTTTAAAAGTCTCAATACTTGAAGTTTCTCGAAGCTAACCGTTACAATAAGCACCTGCTGAAAGGAAAAAACAATATACTGATTTACTAAAGCTTACTTCTGAGAGCATTAACAACACAAGCATCCACTATTATAAACCCTGGCACTTAGAGCTAAATGCTAATGTCGTCATGCTAACATGCTCACAGTGACACTCAGTGCGTTTACATGCACAGCTTAGTCAGATTACAGCCATAGTTCGACTATGCTGCTCAACTGGACAACTGCAATTATCCGAGTATACATGCCGGTGAGAAAATCGAATTACTGCCGAAAGCATGTCATACCCCGGTACGCTAGGTGGCGCTGTACCCATTTCAACTAGTGTTAACGGGGCCACCTCCGGCTGACCTCTTTACGTCACCAGCTACCTCGGCATTCAAGAAAGATGGCGTACGAAGAGCGAGACGAAGCTACATCTTTGTACACTTCGTATATGGTGTACATGATAATTACACAAACTAGGTGCACTCTGGCGCTCTTTCTTGCGGTGATTTCGGAGGAAAGACGCCCCCGTCCATCTACTTCCGGCTCACAGCCCCGGGGAAAAATCTCACGCCTGCGCAGAACGCAAAATCCAATCCGATCCGCTGGAAACGTATACATGCAGGAGTTAATGCGACTTTCAATCGAATAATCTACATGGTGTAATTTGACTATGAGAAATCCGATCCGGTCCGATTTTAGTCAGACTAAGGTGTACACATGCATCTTAAAAATCCGATCATAGTCAGACTAACGCAGTAATTCGGTTTTCTTGAGTGTCATGTAAACGCACTGACTGATAACTTGTTAATATTGATGAAGGTTCTCAGTCATCCAGGTCATGGTAATTCCAATTACAGTTTCTTGAAGGTGTTTCACCTCTTATCCAAGAGGCTTCTTCAGTTCTAACTTACTGGAGGGGAGCTACAGGCTTTTAAACTCTGTGTGGGAGTGTCCTTACAGAGTAGTTAAGGACAGTGTGAGCTCTGAGTTTCAGAGCTCAAAACTCAGAGCTCACACATTTGCCTGTGATACAGCACTTAGAACTAACATGTTAATGTTTAATGGGGATAATATTACCCACAGTCACCATGCTAGTTTATCATGCTTGCATGCCATCTACTCAGTTAAATAGTAATTGACACAAAGCACCGCTGGGGCTGGGGGAATGCACCAGATTTTCCATGTTTGCACATAGATACAGTATTGGACGCGAGTATAAAAATCCTGGGGGGGAAATGGATGTTGTAAATGTCATGGCAATCCATCCTACAGATCTTGGGATATTTTGCTCTGAACCATAATGTCAAAATGCTGGTGTCACTCGATGAAATCAGTCATTGGGATACATCCTCTGGGGACCATGTATATTTGTCATACATATTATGACAATACATCTAATTATTGTTGAGATATTTTGGTCAAGACCAAAGAAGGGCCACTGATCAACATTGTCATCCCAAGAGGGATGGCTGGAAATGTTTAACTTGCCCATTGGGTGGAGAGAGCAGCAAGCCAATTACATGAAATTAAACTTCTCCTTTTGGGAGCATGAATGTGTGCATTTGTGATGACAATCTCACAATGTGATAATTAGGTATGCATTGTGCAGATATGAGAAGTTGGCAAACTTGTTTATTTCAGTCATTTCGCATTTCAGCAGCAACAAACATACAACAAAAATTATGGTTCGACCAATCTGATGTTTCCACTGTACTTAATTTATCTACTGTGTGATTAGCATCTGTGATATCTTCCCAACAGAGACATCTCAGAGTAACTGCTGGTTTTGGGTAAACTCAAGTTGTCATTTTCTGTAACAGGTAAATTAGATCTCCAACTTCACATAAGTGGAAGTGTTTCTGTTAATGAAATATGAAAGGATAAATACTTTTAAGATGAATAAGACGTATACACTCTGAAATATCATCATGAGAAAAGACGATTCAATTGTATGTAAACTAAAGCGTGAAGTAGTGATTACTTCCCACGAAGTTATTGTAAGCACACACTGGGATTGGTTCTAATGAGGAACAAGTCCTGACTGGATTTAGATATTTCTCGTTTCAAAGTTGGCATTTTTTTCTTTTTCGGGACCGAAGTGTGAGACGGACTAACCCCATCGCCCAACAACCAGTGCAGGTCATGTAACGTCACACCCCCGACACTCACAGTGAACATTAAGTGACTAAGCAGGAGGAATAATGAGGGATATTTTCACAGTGTTTCACCATGCCCGTCATAAAAACAAGCTGCAACAGGAAGGACATTTCATTTTCATTTATATGGAATGTGTCATACACACACACACACACACACACACCAACACGCACACACACTGATACATGTTTGAACAGTGTGTATGGCACTGCTATGATTGCTCAACTGGTCTGCACTCTGAACACCAGCACATGCAGAAACAAAGGCACTGCTTTATTGTGTTATATGCTGTCACACCCAACAAAAAGGTAAGGTGTGTGTGTGTGTGTGTGTGTGGGTGGGTGTGTGTGTGTGTGTTTACAGGTTAGTAAGAACACCTGAGGAAGTGAAGGTTTGGCCGTCGTCCAGGCTGAGCCAACAGAAACACCACACCTTTATTGATACATGTCATTCGATACCAGTTTGCTAATTGGTCAAACGTTTTACCCGTGTGTCATTCACTCGTGACTCCGTCAGTTTATTTCACTGCCTCCAGTCACAGTACAGAGCCTGTCTGAGGGATTGAACCAGCGAAGGTCACTTAAGGACCTTATACTTTGGTTGGTACCGCAAAGGGTTTTGTTACCAAAAAGATACAACTCCATGGAAATTTGATGAGCATCGGCAGTCTCTATAAGAAAAGAGCATAGTATGTGTTGTTGTGAAGTATATTAAAGACAGACATTGATAAATCATGGTGGCTGGTGATATTCTACAGTATTTAGTGTCAGTAGTCAAAGATCAAAACCACACAGCTCCATTGTTGAGAGGCGCCGTTACCATGAACACACACACTGCAGTTTCCTGTGACTCAATCCCACACACGCACACACACACACACACACACCACACTGCTGCAGATTAATCCACATTTGCTGCCCTAAAGAATATCTCCAGCAATTTTCTCAGTCCTGTTTGAGTAACAACAAAGTTACAGTCCCCAGCTGTTCAGGAGGAGGCGACCTGACAACTTGTGAAAGTGTATCAGCTGTTAAGTGGAGCAGATCTTCTGGTTAAATGACCAACACTGGCATATAAAGTATGTGAAGTGTATCCCGCCGCTCAAAAAGTGAGAAGTTATTGGTCAGGACAGGAAACTGGACAGTCGCTTGGTAACAGTTTACTTTGAGAGCTGACCACAGCAGACACACGCGTCACACACAGCCCGAGGTGTGACATGAGACGTGAGTCACGGTGACTGCGCAGGAAACGGCTTAATGACGAAGAGGAGCTAATGGAACCACGTCCTCGAGCGAAGGGGAACACAACAGCTCAATTAAAAATCTTCACCTCTGGCAGTTTCAGGCCTTGAAGTTTCATTTTATGCAGAGTTTTTTTTTAGATAGCCATCTCTCAAATGTTACAGCTGAAAAATTCAACAGGAAAGAGTCTCTCAGAGCACAGTGTCCACATCATTGTTTCCTCTTCATTCAGTTTAATTATCACTTATTGTTGACTTATTCATGACCCAATTTCATTTTTATGTATCAAAGGTCAGAGTGGCCTCACCCTAAAAGTGACTCATTGCCATGTCTCAGATTTTCTTTATTAGTTATTTAAATGCACCGCAGCTGTCCGTCATTAGTTGGAACGACAATGAAACTAACTCCTAAAAGACAGTGTTCACTGCTAACAACCATAACAACACAAACACAATCATGCGTACTACAACACCCCTTCCCTCCCCACAGCAAACACGTCCATGCATAACCTCCCCTGTCAGCTGTGATACTGAGGGGGGGGGGGGGGGAGCAGCTGTCTCAGAGAGCGTGCTCCACAACCACCAGTCCACCAATCCCTGCAGAGCTCCACCGCTGAGAGGGAAGATCTGTGTTTATACACGGCCGTATGTTACACACAAACATACATTCCTGCGA
The DNA here is from genome assembly GCF_900880675.1 of Sparus aurata. Lineage (NCBI taxonomy): Eukaryota > Metazoa > Chordata > Actinopteri > Spariformes > Sparidae > Sparus > Sparus aurata. Next base: position 3,608,853 of record NC_044210.1, on the reverse strand, counting down.
GGACACAGGTGCATAGAAACACATGTCGCAACACTCCAGGAAAATGTTTTCCAGCTCTGCCTGTGTTAGCAAGATTATCCCAAACAACCAAACACACACACACACACACACAGGAGCACAGAGCAAGGAGGTGCGTGATGTCATTTGTCAGCACACTATGAGAATACAATATAGGAACCACATGTTAAATGTATGTAGAGGGAGAGGCAGAGAGAGACGGTGACAGATGGACAGAGGGAGGTGGTGAGCGACGGATGACGTCATGTGATGTGCTTAAGTTAAACAGTATGGAGTGACGAGGAAGAAGAGGGAGGACAGAAGATGGATGGATGTTTAGAGTGAGGGAGGAGAGGAAATGAGGGGGAGGAACAGGAGGGGGATCAGATAAATGGAGTGAAGTGGGGGATAACGCACTGCAAATAACTCCCTCTAACAGCATCCAACATCTCTGTTCTACGTGGGAATATAACCAAATACACTCTGTGCTGTGCAGTTTGATGATTTGTATTCTCCTTTTACTTCATTACATTTCAAACGGCAGTGTTCTTCACTACATTTAGTTACTGATTTTACAGATTGACAAACAGTATCTGGCTCTTTAGCTGCCAAATGCTCCACTGTGCTCACCAGCTAGTTGCTAGCTTTTCCTGGTGGGGATGGGCAGGTAGTGTACTGTGAGTTTATCAGAGCTGAAAGCTGCAGCTTGCCGAATCAACACTGATCAGAGTGGTGAGACCGAGCTAAAACAGCTGGTGGCAGAACCAAAATAATGAGCTGACAGACGCTGAAAGCTGCGGCGTGATCTGATGAAAATAAGCTCATTTCAGATGTGAAAGGTGATGGTTAATCTACAGCATGACAGGTAACCGCGATTATAAGCCGCAGACACCCACCCACAAAAGCATTTCAAGATGTGTGTGTGTGTGTGTGTGTGTGTGTGTGTGTGTGTGTGTGTGTGTGTGTACACGTGTCCCAACAAGAGTGCGACAGAGTCTATTTCATGTGTAAAACCATTTGAAATGAAGGAGTCACATCACTCTCATAAGAAGTGCTGTTGACAGGTTGGCAGGTGAACAACACAGCAGACAAATGTTCGTGTGTGTGTGTGTGTGTGTGTGTGTGTGTGTGTGTGTGTGTGTGTGCGTGCGTGTGTGTGTGTGTTACAACTGGTACGTTTTGCAAGTGTGTAAAGAACAGCCGACTCAAGAGAGAAACAGAAACTGCTCGTGATTTATGAGTGTGTGAGAAAACATCTACAAGGATGTGTGGTCTACCTGTGAATGCGCATGTGTGTGTGTGTGTGTGTGTTAGCGCACCTTGGGTTGTGCCAGTCTTGGGTGAAGATCCGGAGACGCTGAGGGAACATTCCATCTTGGCCGTTTCCCACGGATAAACACTGCTCTCGTCTGATTGGATGGCGATGGAGAAGGACGGGCCTGCAAACACCAACACATCAGCTCTAATAAGTTTTATTCAAAGAACATTTGACAGAGGCAGCAAACATCAGAGAAGCTCAGCGGAGATCAGAAGGACTCATCTCAACACCGACTGTTTTTTAACTTGACTATACTATGATTCTGCATGCACGTCCCCGAGGAGTGGCAGTAGATGTGAGCTTAGTGGGAGAAAACTGTGTACAGCTCAGCTTTCAGATGGTAAACACCGCTTTAAAGTCACAGTCTGCAATCTCTCTGATCTGCTGCAATCCAGGAGGAGGTAACAGCTGTGGTGGAGATGAAGAGACGTCCACACCAATAGATATCAGAGTAATTAGCATACATGTACTCAGTAATGCAGATAAAAAACATCAGTGACAATTTTGGGGGCAAGAGTTGAGTTGAGAAAATAATCGCTACCGCAATCCTGACCCCGCCCCATTTCATGATGTCATAAAGAACATATCCGCAAAGTAGGGAAATGTTTAAAGGACGAAGTAAAAGAATGAGTTTGGGCTTGGGACAGTTTATCAGGTCAGGTTCTGTTCTGGTCATTACTACACCAGGTAGGCTCTGTTTCCATTTGTGCATTTACCTGTGTGTTGGATTGTCAGCAGGATTACACAAAAATCATTAAGAAATCATTTCTCTCTGTGATTGTCTAGTGTTGCAAGTAGATATTCAATCCCAGGAAAACAGACAGTGCAGCCAGTCACTGGGGTTAGGGTTACTTATTAGCAGAAACACTTTTGGTCTTTGATCGGGTTCTGGTCTCAAATTTGTGGTTTGATTTGTTGTTGATTATGTATTACTGGGTCTTAAATACACAGATATGTCCAGATTCAGCATCTCAGTTTTAGTCCCATGCAGAACTCTTCTGACAGTATGCAATTCTACTAAGGTAGCCTAGCATAGAGCCACTTTCCCTGACACTCCCTTCTTCTCTGCCTTTGTACATTGGTTGAATTACATGTAGAAGATGGAAAAAGGCGAACAATCAAGTCTTTGTCTCTGGTTAATAAAGATTAAATGTCCAAAGTGGCGATGAGGTCCATGACACAAAAGTGTTAAACCGAACATGAGTGAGCGTTGTTAAGGAACAGACCATGGACAAAGCTCTACCACCCTTTAGTGATTATGCTCTGCTAAATTCATGGTAACTCTCTCATGGATAATGACATATCTGTTGTGTAAAGTTGAAATTTTAACTAAACCTGACATGCCAGGTGGTTCTTCACACAAATCTGGGAAGTTGGAGCTAGACAAACAGTTTGGAAAAGAGCACACACTTTCAAAAAATACCTGACCGGACGATCAGTCTGTCCACCACCATAAATCTACAGCTAACTTCGACCGGTCAGATCAACAGTTTGAGAGCATTACCACCAGCAGAGCCTGATGGTAAATCAAACTCCTACCAAAGCCAGTGGAGTAGAGTTAAAACAAGTTTTAACTGTGATTCTTTGCTGATAAGTTTAACACTTATCAGATTTACAAGATCCAGTGATGTCCCAAACCTGCTTTGCAAGGTGCATTTTTACCTGTCATGATTGAAAAGCACCTGAATTTCTGATAAGATTAATACAGTACTAGCGAGCCTTGACAGTGTGACAGTCGGCCTGCAAAATGCCAGGTTGCTTTCTGACTGTCATGTCTTCAACAAAAAAAAAGGCCTATTCTTTTCATTGCATTTTGATATGTCTTGTCAAAGTTTTGGACTGATGGTCCTCCTAGAAACTGAAGTCACACAGGTGACCAATTCTTTGACAACGAGGACCTTGGACTCTGAAGCGTCAGCCCCATTTGGTCGCCCAACAAATGCCACTGCAGACTTTTATAGTCTTTTATTCTAACATTTTCCTCTGGACTTGTTGGGGACAGATGGCTTGGCGGACCGACACATGGGCAGATGAACCAACTGCTATTCTTAGACCAAGACACTATTGTTCTGTGGTTCTTTGTTCACTGCTCTGTTAGGACACAACTGCTGGCTGAATGTTTGTTTGTTAAGCAGTCATTAACTCTCATGTACAAATTAATTCATGTTGGAGTGTGAACAAGTCGCTGAGAGCAGCTACGGAAAGAAAGGAGAAGAGCTGTCATGGTTTTCAGTGTGATTGTCTTTGATAACATTTCCCTAACAATGCTGTATTACTCATGCTGTCATGCAGACTACTCACTGTGTAACACGTACACTCTAGCTGCATGAACACTGTGTGGATAAGACGTGGTCCCTGAGTGTTGGTGCTGGTGAGTCGCACGTGAGCACAACAGCCTTCTTCTGAATCTAACTGGAGAATTCAAGCCACACTTGAGGGAGCCCAATCCCAAAGTGTTCTCTGCATAAGATGTGTTCATGTTGGGAATCATGGTTTCATTTCTATTTATATTATGTATATATTTTATCACTAGAAGTGTTTTCTGAGCTCTCTGTCATGAGACTGCTGTGAACATGTCATCCTGCATAAACCCTTTCCCTACACTTCTACAGCACAAAACAATAATGCCTTTTAAATTCCTTTGAATGGATGAATGTTGAATTGTTAATTTCAGCATTCTAACCACACAGATTTCAGAATAATGATGTCAAAAACAACATGAATGTCTCATTAGCTTCAAGGACGAGCAATGCAGAATTCATAATTGGTGCACTGGCATAACTTCATACATGCTAGTTTGCCAGCTTGTTTGTGCTGTTTACATACATTATGTAGCTTTAAACCTTCAAAATCGTATAAATGTTAACATTGATATGTACCAGGAGGTTAAAATGCTATAATAATCCAATCCAGGTTATACAAATATAGATTTCCCCTGAACATTTAGGATAATTGAAAATGTTTGAATGGTTGGATTTAGGAAGGAGGGCACTGGTAATCTCTGAACTTGTCTTACTCCAGTCAAACAATGACATGTTTTTCCTCCGGCCACTCCATATCTATGTTACCATCCATCTACGGAAATCCCTCACACTGAATTATTTAACAGTTCATGCGCTGGTGAGACTTGGCATTTCCATATACGTCCTCACAGAGGATCCCTGTACGGGCAGAATACCACAACACGTCTGAAACATTCAAGATACAGCTGGAACTGGAGGGTTGCCAGATTGTGGATGTGCTTGGAACACACACACACAAACACACGCGCACATGCACACACCCACACACACGCACAGACTAAGTGCACAGAAGTTCCGTCCCCTAAGGCGAGTATAAGGGGTTCTTGAAAACTGCTCAGCTTGAAGCTTGAAAGCCGTCAGCGTGTCTGTTTGTGAGTGTGTGTGTGTGTGTGTGTGTGTGTGGAGGTGAGGGGGAGCTCTGTGTGGGGTCAACTCAAAATGTTCAACTTGGATACACACGCTTGAACACTTGAGAGATTACACACACACACACACACACACACACACACACACACACACACACACACAGGCAGGCAGAGAAAGAAAAGGAAAGCAGCGGTGCAGATTTCCGCAGCTGGCTGATTGGCCAAAGGGCTTCACTTTGAAGATGTCCCTGTGAGAGAGGGGCGAGAGAGGTAGAGGGAGACAGTGGGGGTGAGAGAGTGAAAGGATGGAGGAGAGAACGGGGGAGGAAAAACAGCACATGATGGAGAGAGAAAGAGGAAGTAATGCTCACGGGCTCCTGTCCTCCCCAGAGAGAGACAGAAGATATCTTCATTCTGTTGCTCTCTCCTTCTTCATCTCCTTTCTTTCTCTCCTTCATCTCAGAGCCTTTCTACCTCCTACAAACCTCCTTCACATGCTTCAAAATGCTGCAGCTCATCTTCTAGAAAAGATGTGGGACACATTGATGTGTAGGGAGGGTCTAAATGCACCATGAGCAGATTTAGCAGTTTTGTATTGCATGTAGTTGCCAGCTTGTCCACTCCCAATGGAGCTCAACCTGTTATGAAACTAACGCAAATCTAAATATTCTAGATTAAAACGAATTACAAAGAGTTTCCTAACAGTTTAGTAACAGTTTAATACTGATTACATTATATGAGCTACATCAGCTACCAGTGAGAACATTGGCCGTTTCTATACAGTTATTATAGTTTTTCTTAATGTCTGTCACTTGATCAGATTCAGGTTGAGAAGGTGTTTCTTGTGGTATATCAGACCACTGAATGTGATGATACAGATAGTAAAAAGTTTAAGGAAATTGCTAATTTCAAAAAAATCATAAAGCATGAAGGAGTAATATGACATCTCTGAATTCTTTAATGTGTTTTTTTTTTTAAATATCAACTCTTTCACAAGCAGTGGAATAACCCAAAGTGTATTTTTCAGCTCTGAAGCAATATTTGACTAGATCTGAGCCACTCACACCAAATTACTTCTAGATGTGACAGAGCTACGTTCAAACTACACAGCGCTACATTAATACTTCACAGCTCATCCTGAGTTGAAATTGATTACTGCAACCATTCAGCAACAGCTTTTTCATACAAATGCAAGTTTCTTAGATATTCAGGACTTTTTTCAGCTCAATCCAGTGAAAAATCAGAGATTGCTGGGGTTTGGAGTTAGGGGTGGTGAAAAAAGTCGATTATTGATTAATCGCGATTATGATATTGACGATTATGATTCAATTATTAAATTTCCAAAAATCGATAAAAAAAATACAATTTTTTTTTTTTTTTTTTTTTTTGGAATAGTAATACAAACCGGAGTCCTCCTCTTACTGGCTTCGCTACATGGTCCACAGTCTGGAGCCAAGATATGTTATTCCATCCCGGAGCTTTTTCACACTTAAATTGATTCCAAATCTTTACAAGGGGACAAACCTTTCCGTGTGAGAGTCCCTCAACTCTGCTCACAGGGTAGCAATAACCTGCGATGCCTGGTCATCCAGAGCTACAGTCTCATATGTGACCGTTACAGCTCATTATGTCAGCAGTTAATGGAAGCTAATGTCCTACGTACTTCAGACGAAAGCTATGGATGATAGCCACACAAACGCAAATATGTGTGAGTTTCTCAAAGCAATGGCAGACGAGTGGGGAATAGAGAAACACGACCTGGTTCTCATCACCGACAATGCTTCTAACATGAGTCCGGCTGCTGAGCTTGGCAGCTTTCTTTTAACAGTGAAACACTACATTTAACACAAATTAAAAAATAATAATTTTTATATTACAGTTACACTATACAATATTGAAGGTGCTGTGACGTGTTACTCAAAAGAGAAGTGAAATAATTCAGCAGCTGACTGATGTTAAATGGAAGATCAATGATCGTTAATAATTGAAAATCGAATCGATAATCGTTAATAATCGAAAATCGATTTGTAATCGAATCGAGACTTCAATAATCGGAATCGAATCGAATCGGGAAATTGGGCCGATTAACCACCCCTATTTGGAGTACAGCTACAGGATTTTCTCCAGGTCCCATGAATTTTTGAAGTTTTAACATCAACGTTTTGAGAACAAATCACAAGAGCATTTGTACGACTAATTGAACTTGGCTCCTCTACCCCCCCCCAGGTTACTGAAGTCATTACGGTGTGAATTACAGAGAGATGTTAGTGGCAGTACAGGGGGATGGCTCTGACCCAGTAACTGAGGTTATCACCACTAGGTCAGTAGCGTCTAATGAAATATTCATCCTCTTTAGGGACCCGCCAAAACACTGCCGGCTGTATCGCTGCCCATGGTTACAGCTCTGTTTTTCTGGGGCATTACTCATTCAGATTCACTGAAATGAACTAATACTGACATTGAGTTAAGTAGAGTGTTTTTAATGGGCGAGTCTGTTTATTGTTTATAAATATGTTCTTATGACCAATTCATTTTCTTGCATTAATCCACAGGTCATCTGTTTCTGTCCATTTAGCAGCAGTGAAGCTTTCTACAGCCATATTAATGTGTGACATAACAGAGGTAACTCCAATAATAAAAAAAACAAAACCTTTCAATACAAATCTTTATGGCAGGACTGACACAGGATCAGTTTCTATATTTGCTGCCTTTGCCCCTAAAATGTTGAAATTCTTTCGATATCCAAAACTCTCGATCATCGTATTTAAGTGACAACTATCTAAAACTTTAATAATCATTCATTCTCACTGGTCTGATCGCATCTTGCTTGATATCTTGTGTTTAAGGCTTTAATCATGAAGGACCTTATAACTTTTGTATTGATAACGGCCTTCCTTCAGTGTCCTTCCTCCATTTCCGCTCCTTTACGTCCCCTCTTTGTCTCTCTCCACACTGTTTTTGTTTCTCTCCCTCTGCCTCACCCTTTTGTCCTCGTCACCTCACCACCTCCCCCTTTGTCTTCCTCCCCGTCGCCTCCTTCTTCTTCCTCCTCTGCTTTCTAATGCTGCTGTTCCTCTTCCTCCTCCCACTGTCCCACTGTCCCCCACTTCCCAGTCAGATCAAAGAAAGTTAAGTAGGCCAGTGGTTGTGGTGGGCGTCAGAGGGCTTAAGGTGTGCGTGTGTGTGTGTGTGTGTGTCTTTATTGTGCACACTATCAAAGACCTGGTGTTGGTTATCATTAACATTAGTCATTGTGTAGGTGGAGGGTATGTGTGTCTCTGCTCTGTGTACAAATGCACAGAGCAGAACTACTTATATACATTCTACTGAAAGACACTTAATATAGAACGTCCAGATAAGAAACACGGGCAGATTTGTTCTGATTGTTTTGAAAGCGATTGAATATCTGGATAATGGTTTTAATTAATGGTGAGTCTCACCACAGAGCTGAAAATATTCAGTCTTCTGTTATTCTCTTTGGTCACAGCTCAGTTGTAGGATATTTCAATAAAGGAGCATGATGTGTTTCAATGAGAGGACTGCTTCAAGAACAACTAGTCAGAGGGATCCAAGGGGTTGAAGATGGGACACAATTAGAAACAGGAAGTAGTCGGACAGCGACAGAGCGCAGAGGAAGTTTTTCAACCTGTGCTCGCCACAGCTGCTGGCATTTTCACACCCTGAACATTTACCCTCACTGTTCCTCTTCACGCAACTATCAGAGCCTCCTGAATCCTTTCAATGATATCATTTTTTTGTTTCAGCTTCACCTCTGAGAACAACAGTCTGTCCATGGGATAGAATGTCACTTAATACTACAGTACGCATGAACCACTTTGGAAAATTGCAGTAGAGGAGACGAGGGCTGAGGGCATGAAATCAGAGTAGAAACATGGTCAGAGTCCTTCAGTCTGGGTCAAGACTGACAAAGACACAACCAGAACTGACCAACATGGATCTGAATTCCTAAGGTGAATGGATTCAAAGTGCTCCAGAAAGAAGCATGTTCTATAAAGCTCTACATTAGACTGTTAGCAATAGAATTATTGTGCATGGCTCTGCGCACCAGCTAAGATGTAGTTTACATCCATGTCTGTCCAGACTCGTGTAACTGTGTATATGTAGAGAAGGCTCTAAAAGGAATTAACAAATAGGTGTAGCACTTGATGAAATGGAATGTTGGCAAACTCAGCGAAGTAAATGCTTAATAGTGGTTTATTATATTCATGCAAAAGTACAATCCGAGTTCTCTGGAACTCTGATCAACAATTCTGTGGGTTCTGGGGAAATATCAGATGACTTTCCAAAGATGTGATAGACCAGTGTTTTCATCTTAGACAAAGTAATGAAACATTTCAGAACTTTAGGAGTTGCAACGCTAGTTGTGTGGATAAATGAACACATCACCACACTACCATTTTCTTGAAAGTCGATCCTGACTTTGTTAGACTCTGCACTGGTGGCTTTGGTCCACGTTTGTCCTGGCTGCTGTTTTGTCCACGCAGTGATGTCGCACCAGTAGTAACCTCTGTCTGACAGCTGGACGCCTGCCAGGCGAAACCGGAACTCTGCTGGACCAGACTTTGTCAGAACCAGACTGTCTCTGAGGAGAGGTAGAGAGTGACAGAGATAAAGAGAGAGAGAGAGAGAGAGAGAGAGAGAGAGAGAGAGAGAGAGGGGGAAATTAGTTTCAAAAGTATCAATCAATCAATAATTCAAACTTTATCAAGAAAGCACTTTTCAAAGAAATCAAAATGCAATTTCAAGTGCTTTACAAGTGACTGAATGAATAGCTAATGAAAAGATTTTTAAAAAATGATAAAAGATACAAACTAGCAATTATAATAAAGATTAAGATAAAAATTACAAAAAATATTGCATGTAAAAGATGAATTAAAACAAAAGAAGGTACTTTCAAAAGAAACTGCAGTGTGAATGCTGGATGTGGAAAAACTGACGCTAAACTGCATTTCTGGTTTTGAATAATACCAGTAGTATGTACGGAAGATGCAGAAGAGCCTGATGCTAAACTGCACTGCTGAATTCATTTTAGCTGAAGTAGCATCTGAAGGAGTTTTAGTTATAGTATTGAAGTGCAGTAAGGTTGAAGAATTCAAAATACACTTTAGGTTAGGAGAGTTAAACTGCACTGCAGGCTTGAATTTGTATGGAGAAGCATCAGGAAGAGTGTGACAGGTTGTAACTTTGGGAGTCAATTCCAATGTATGGGACTGAAAAGTTCAATATATCTCATAATGAAGCAAAGATGGAGAATATATTAGGCTTATAATGGAGTTTCTAGCTGTAAGAATGAAGAATCATATCAAAGTTGAATAAAGAAGAAATTGTTGGTGTGAGGGGTGCATAATATACTATAAGTGGGGAGCTAAACCGCAAAGCTGGCTTTGTTTGCATCAAGAAACAACCGAAGAAGAATAAATACTTGAAAAATGACAGTCAATTCTTATAATTATGACTGAAAAATTTAGTACATCTCATAATGTATAAAAGATGTGGAACTGTATAAGGTTTTGATGAGTTTGTGGCTTAAAGGATGATCAAAGAGGTCCAAGTTGAACATAATCCTGTGCATTAATGTGAACCATGTAAGCAGGTGTGTACCTCCTGCCGGGGTCTGTGGCTCCGCCGTGCTGCAGGACGTTGTCGGGACTGAGAGTCATGATGGTTTTCACAGTGCCCTCCAGGCTGTCCTGTGATTGGATGAGCACCGAGTAGCCCACCTCCCCAAGGTTCTCAGTTGATACGGTACAGCTCATCTCAAAGGTAGCCCCGCCCACTGAGGCGGCACGGATTTGCTTGGCCACAACGTTCAGAGAGGGACCTGAAAATACCGACAGTCCATCAGTGAATTCATCAATTCACTTAAAGAAAGACATCATTCAGCCCAGCAGAGCGTCTGAGGGGGAAATCCCCCACAGTGCCCAGCAGGAAGTGAAAGGCGATGACACTATGAACTTATGTGCCAACACCAGAATCTGACTGGAGTTATCAGGATCAGTGTTCAGTATAAAGGGGCCTAAAGAACATTTCCCCACAGCGCAAAACAGACCATTCTTTGCTTCGTGCTTCTGACTGCTTACTGTTTTTATCGACAGTTAAAAAGTCACACACAAGTTTAAAAGCAAACTGCTTCTTTAGGTTTAATACAGAACTTGTGTTTTTTTTTCACACTTTCTGATTATGTCACATAACCTTTTAAGACAATGTGTTCAGGAATCAAAGAGGAATTTAAACTAATGAATTTCAAAGTAAAGTTGGTTCTGGCACCTTCTACTGTACATCGCAAAACACTATCTAGTAAGATTATTTTGCTGATCAAAAATCTCTAAGCTGTTGTAATTGAGTGTTCCAAAGTCCAGTCCTTTTTCTTTCTTGATGGACAGGACATGCAGACAAAGATGCAGAGAAGTATACAAACAGAACATTCGCTTTCTTTGGATAATCAAATAACATCAAATGACTCAATAACTCAATAACAAAACTCAAACAGCAGAAATAACTACAGGTAAGTAGTGATGACAGAAGGGCAGATAAATACATTTTCCTTACGTTTGGTAACCCATTGTACAGTGAGCGGTGAGCTCTGGTGCTCAGCGGTCTTCACCATGTCACCCTGGCTGTTCACACTCCAAGCAGACACAGTGCAGACATACTGGCCCATGTCGATCTCCTGTGGACAGAGGAAAGTTAAGACAGTGGTCACCAGTTTCTGTTTTAAGAATTTAAGCTCTGACGATGTTATTTAGCCCTGGGACTTGCCCTTGGGCCACGTTTTTCTGCCTGCACCCAGTCTGAGAGAGTTACTTCTCCGACCCAAAGAGTTTTTATGTCCAAAGCCAACTTAATGTAGGCTGAAAAACTGAGTTTGTGCTACTCATTTCACTCAGTTGTTATCTGACAGGTCCCGACAGTTTGGGTTAGGTATCCATATCCATGCTCTAGAAAGAAGAAGGCAAATTGCTATGTTGCTATTTTATAGTGTAGTTCAACATCCGTTCACTGCAAACATTGTATGCCCTCTAGATTTGCATTGTTCAATCATTTATTACACTGGTCTTCAACAAGCATAAAACATAACAGTGACATGTTATGAGCTTATCCTGACGGTGCTGCTAATGTGTTAGCATACAATTGCCCATTTAATGTGATCATCACAGGTACGTTAATAGAGTACGTCTTCCATCAGCTATTATGTTCACAGCTCTCTCTCTGTTGCTACCTTTGTGCGGAGGAATCGCAGTCTGAATGTGTTGGGCTGGACTCTGGTCAGAGACAACAAGCCGCTCTTCAGCCTGTCAGAATACGTCGATCCTGGCAACAGGTTGCCACTGCCGTCCAGGGAGCCAATGGGATGCGAGCTCTGAGGATCATCCCCTATACCTGCAGGTGATTGAGCAGATTGAGAAACAAATTGGTGAGTCTGTTAGAGCTTTTGTAGCAATTTTTAGTCTGTGGAAGCCACATTATTGATTTGGGCAAAGGCTGAGGTGAAAGTACCAGGAAGTGCGGTGTGCTCCCAGGTGACACCCAGTCTGCCTCCATGGGGCAAATGAGTAATATTGGTCACATGACATGCCAGTTCTGTGGGTTCAGCTGTCATCTGGGGGCTCAGGACGGGTTCGAGGTTCAGTGTAAAGCTCGGTTCTGGGAAGAAAAAGGGAGGAAGTTCAAAGTTAAACTCACTTTGTTGAGGCGTTGAAATGACAAAACAAGTACTAACAGAACCAAACCTTTTATACACACTTACACACTTAGACTATGCAGATAAAGGGTCAATTCCATCCAGGGAGAGAGCCACTACAAATATATGTACAGGTACAGGAGCCCTTCACTGATTCTTTGTCAGCTACTGAAGCAACAAAATCCTAATTTCACAGAGGGGGTGGAAGTGAGGTGGAACAAACACGGTGCAACCTGAGACACTTGTCTGCAGCGACAACACAGCCCACAACATACAAGACCAAACAAATGTAACAAAAGCCCAACCCAAAACCTTTGTGAAGGCAAACAACTGCAGCTGAGAGGCAAAGTATTGCACTGTACTACAAAGCAGAACACCTGTATGACTGGGTTCCCTGGTTGCATAAGAAAGAGGCTGTGCCAGTTTGGTGTGGAGGAACGTCACTAGCCTGCACACAGACTTCAACCCAAACCAGCAGCTTTAGGAAGACTGAGTGAAACACGTGCTAGCAGCCAGGCCTTACACATCGCCTGTAGAAAACATGGAGATATTTTCTCTCACATCACCCAAAAGGTTTCTGAGGAGCCATTTGCAAAGTCAAGTGTGGAGGCTACAGCTATTGCCATCTTCCAGATTTTGGGACCTGGCTGCAGGGATTTGCTCCCATTCACTGCAGGTCCTCGAATGGCCACACGAGGCTCTCTCTTTAAGCAGGTCCCTGCCCATCAGAGGTGTGAATTTTCACTGGCATCACAATTCAGGTGTCAACGATTCAAATGCAAAAACATTCACCGCAATACAGCTCAGTGAATGGCATCCTCACTGATCTATATCACTGCACCACATTTGCATCATTTAAATTCCCCTTTTATTCAGAAAGTGCTTCCAATAATCCCAACAGTCTAGCTTCAGCAGTCTACATAATAAACATGTTCAATACACAAATATTCCAAAAACAACCTTACACACTTGTTGTTATCTACAATAATTATGTTTTCACATGGCAGCTTTAACATAAGGCATTTATTGAGTCTGCTGCACACACCTCTCTCAGAGTTGGACAGAAGTTGACAGCGCCTCCTCAGATCTTAGATGATTAGCTGGGCTTGCTGTAACAGTTATTATTTATGGCTGCAGACGTTAGCTTCAGGTGAAGATGGCGAACATGATAAGTAACTGTTGTGAGGCAGAAGTAATGCTCAGCCTGGGTCTCATCCAGTTTCGTGTTTCCCAGCAAGGTCATAAAATCCAACATGTGCCCCGGGATGGCTGTTTTCAAAAATACTAGCTGAGTTTTTATTATCACTGGCAGATGATCTCTGCCTCCCACTGACGAACCTCCTACACAAGTAATGTTAGCCTAATTTCCGATCAAAGTAAAGCAGGGGAACAATGGTGCAATGTAGCTTTATTGTCCATTTCAGGCCAGACAGTAAACAATCAGCACGAGCGCATATAAACTCTCGATTATGCTCCGTCTCTGCATCGATTCAGAATCTTCCACGTTCGCATCAAGATGCATCTTGTAAAGTGGAAATTTCCACACCTCTAAAATGCCCATAAGAGCCCGTGTTACCTTACAGCAGATATGGCAGATAGCCATATAGCCCATCTTATTTTATGCCTGTCAATAATGACAGAGCTATACAGATAGCATATTTAATTATCCCTATCGTTGTTAGCTGCCTGTATCACTGGGGCTGAAATTAAAACTCGTTTCGAGAGAAGAATCAGCAGCCTGATGAACACCTCAAACAAAATACCACACGCTGAGCTACTGAGCTGCCTCCAGAGAACTGATTCCCATCCCAGCGGGGAATAACTTTCATCAGTCATTGCCAGGTTTTGTCATTTTACAACAGCTCAGAATCACCAGACAAATGCAAAGTGAGGTCTGTTTTTTATTCAGTGGTTCAGTCCTTAAATAGAGCTGAGAGAAGGAGCCAGACAACAGAAATAGACCTGCAATAACACTGTTGACTGGATGAGGTGTGTATCACCATGTTAATAGTTTGTGTGTGGGCGTGTGTGTGTGTTTGTGTGTGTGTGTAGGTGATGAGGCAGGTACTCTCAGTCAGACGTCCTGATCCAGATTGCACCTTTACGCGTCAATGAACAGGTAACACACAAGATTTCCACCCACCTAACTGCGAGATATCACACACACACACACACACACACACACAGATATGCATATACATGCTGTCACTGCCACAAGTGTATTTGCACACTGATATGTTCTACTGAGCAGCTTAGACACAGTCTTACGTATGTATTGCTGTGTGTGTCCGAGTGTGTGTTAGCCCAAGGAGAGGGTTTGTGTGATGTCATTTGGACGTCACACACACACCGACTCATGCACTGTCACCATCTGCTGTGACACACACACAGACACACACACACACACACACACACACACACACACACACACACACACACACACACTTTGATCGATGAGAATGTGTGAAGCTTCTCTGCCAATTAGCCACGTGCCTCCTGCACACTGACATGTTGCCTTATTTAGTAGAGAAACCCGAACACTCCCCAGCTGATCAGGAGCTCTCATACTGTATGACAGTAGACTGCGTCTGACTAATACAGACTTAGAAAGCCTATTTTATTCATTTTAGTGAAACCAATAAAGACACTGATATTTCTGTGCCAAAATTCTATCTTCTATATAAAATGTAGCCTCCAAGATTCATCAAATTAGGCTGCAAGCCTTTTTAGAAACTATGAGAACAGATAAGACTCATTTTATCTGCCCAAAAATATAAAAAAAGTAACTTTTAACATTTAAAAAATGTCTAATGCGTCCAACATCAATTTATCATATTGTATTCAAGCCCATTTAAGGTCATAAAATTGAGAAAACCTCCTATTGTCAAATTCTTCCCCTACCCCTCATTTTTGAATGCCCCCTTGCCCCTCAGAGCAGTAAGTGGTTGAAATCTCCTCCTATAAATAAGACGACCGCTCCTGATCCTCATTCATTATCAGAAATTGTCAATGGCATGGTGAACATTTCCAATATGCCATCTTCAACTCTGGGGATTTCTCACAATGTCATGCACAAATCAGGAACAACGTAACATTAGGCAGCTAGCTAGTTAGCCACTGACAAATCAGTAAACTAGCAGCGATTGTTTTCTGCTTGTTATAAAGAAAAGGACCTGAATACATTAAAACTACAGAGTTCCCATAACCCTCAGCGTGAAGTGTGCCTCTGGAAAACCTCTATGGAGCTCTAACTCCTCACACTACACCTCCATCCCAACAAGAATCAGGGTACCATACTAGACGTGATCACACACGATGGAGGGGGAGGGGGTGTATTGGGTTTGCATAATTTCAAGGACATGCAATCACCCTAATAGATAACATGACTGCTACTTAGTGTTACTAACGAGGAAGGATTCAGGGCAAAATGCTTGAGATGAAATATCTGTTTTTCTCTTTTTACGGCTTAAAAAAAAAAATCAGCACACATCAAAATCATCGCATTGCTCTGGGGTTATTCATCAGGTTAATCTGTAGGAGCTGCTGGAAGCTGGGGGTTGTGTACAGGGACTATACTGCACATGGTGAGCAGACCAAACAGGCTATGTGGATACAGGTCACTGAGGAAACAACCAAGGCAGCTGTTTCATTGAGTGTTTATTCAAAATAGAACGACCAAACTGTTAATGCATCCTCTGTGTCATACACCAACAGTTACTCAACAAGACTGAATTGAAAGCCTTGGCAATTTTGGACAATCAGACAATCAGTAATCGGAGCACCTCACTTTAGCCCAGGTGCACCTTTATACATTAGGTTAATAATTGATCAATTTATCGATAATTGTTGTCTCATGGGTGGGTCGTCCTAACGGATCCCGCTGTTTATCTTGCCAAGACCCACCCTACTCCATCTCTGATTGGTTGCCCTTCTTGGTTTGGTTGGTTGGGTTTCGGCATGAGGACTGAGATTGGTCGTCATATCAGGAGAAGCCAATCAGATGCAGAGAAGGGAGGGTCCTGGCAAGAAAAGCAGTAGGCGCCATAATGGTGCACAATGTTTTACTAGTATAACTGTTACAACAATATGTATGTCCTAGTTACCGTAGATAAAGTCGAAACAAGACATTCCTCACAATCATAGCTGACAGACTGTACTTTAACGCATGAGTTCCCTCCCCTCTGACTCTCATGCGATTGGTTATTTTCCTTTTCAGTACCGCAGATAAACCAACACAGATTATATCTCTGACACAGCCTTCTCTGCTTGACAGTCGACTGCAGCAGTACGACGGCGGTTTGATCGAGGCTCTGATAAACACTAACTACAGTCACTTAGTGGTTTGCTACCGAAACCCAGCGGTGCAATCCACAACAACATCCAACCGTGCCACAACAATCCTGCAAATGTGCAATGCAAGACATCACCGTCTCAAGCCAACGACCTGCACCATCACATATCCCTGTTAAAGAGTGACGGGAGGTCAGAGTGGTGCTGCTGACCTCCCGTCATGTCCTCACTCAGTCTGAACTGCTCTTCCTGACTCTCCACACGCTGTAGAGTTAAGCAGAAATGGTGTAAAAAAGAAAACAAGCTTTAAAAAGAAGAAAAGGCTCTATTAGTGTGTGGCTCGGGGAGGCAAAGGGAGGAAAAAATAGGTCAATGTCAATAACACAACAAGCTGCTTTCATCTGCATCGCGCTGCGTGTGTCTAGCTGAAGAAGCTACGGGTAGTTAGAGTCTCTTAGTTTGCAGTGAGTGTAGCGGGTGACACTATGGATCAAACATTACGATATTGCATTCATTATTTTTCTGCTACTCATAGAACATCATTAGCAAACACGCTGACTCTCAACTTCAGAGAGTGAGAGCACTACTGCTGCATAGCTGCGACCAACAGTCGCCTCCCCCCCGCTATTTAATCTGCCAATTATTAATCAACTGATCATTCGGTCAATAAAATGGTGAAACATGTCCTCAGAAGGGCCGCTGCAACACCCAGAGACGTTCAGTTAGATATAATAGACAAGAGGACGCATCATTTTATAATAACCATCAATAACATATGGTTTATTTAACTGAAAATAGTTAGTTCACTGCTGCCAAACAATAAAATACATACAAAAAACTTCATATTAAGCGACTGTCAAGCAACATAAGAAAATAAAAAATAGCTCCATAAATCTAGATAATTCTTTTTTTGTGATAAACTAATGGACAGATGAGCAGTGTAGTAGCATTGGGGTGATGGCAGTGACCCACAGCTCATTTTGTGCTCATCACCATGGTGATATGTGGCCTGGGCTGTAAAATTGTTGAACCACACATGAAAAAAGTTAATTTTCTCTAAATGGATGTGAAATTTCAGATATGGCCAAGAATCCTTGAGAGTGAACTTTAGTCTACATGGCACACGAGCACACACACACACACACACGCACGCAGTGGAACAGCAAACAAGGAAGTGCAGCCTTCAGATGAAGACGAAGAGGGCGTGACACCGGGCTTTGACAGGAACGTGTTTGGTCAGTGCGTTTTCTGCTTCGGCTTATCTACAGACAGGTGGGCGCTAATGATGATTAGCATGCTTCTAACCAGCAGTGGAGGGAAAGTGAAGCGCTGACCTCGGCACTGACCATGGTCAGGGCAAGGAGTTAAACTCCCAACCACGGCCGAGTCGGTTGTTTCTACGAACTGAAGAATGCTGTATTCTGCCAAAACAACCAAAGGCATGTGAGATGCTCTAGCTTCACTGGAGTCTTCAGGCGTGTGTGTGCAGCGTGCGAGAGTGTGTGTGTGATAGAAAATCCAGATATGAATGAGCCACTCGAGCCTTTCCCTTTTTCTGTCAACACCCTCTGCGTCTCGCAGGATGGAGGGGAAGTACGGCTGACACACATTGAGCAGATGGGACTTTTTACGTCACACTTTACAGCTGAAACAACATGTAATCAGATTACTGTGTGTGCAGGCAGATTACCGTCATCTGTTACTACCCGTGTCAGGCTTCCAAGTGACTTATATCATTACAGACACTGACAGCCACACATTCTTACACATCCAGTATCAGATAGAATATATATGTGGCTGCGAGTCCCACTGAGCGCTGAGGGTCGATATATACCTAAAAGATGAAATATTCATCATGACTGCTGTGCAAGCAAACAGTCTTAATCTTCATGCTACATGTCATGCAGATGTTCAGAAATGAAAATGAGCGCAGCCTGTTGTAGCTCTGTGTATGATATATAAAGATAAATAATAAATACTTGTCAAATAATGGATGAAGAATGTGAAGATGCTGCCAACACTGGCTCCTCTGGTAGAGTGACTGATAGTGGAAGCTCTCCAGCAGACAGGCAGACACTGAACTGTATACATAGGACACATCTTGAAACCACAACCTGGAGCTCCATGCAGCCCGTGGCCACGCACAGCCTCCTTCATTTAGCTGCTTTACAATTCACTGAGATTAGGAAGCTGCTGGAGAGCTGCAGGAAGCTTCAACTGTCTCCTCTGACCGGTCAGGCCTGTTTGAAATAAAGGCACCTACAGTTAGCTCTTAGCTCTTAGCTCATGCTACCCTCACACAAAAAAAGAGCCATGGATTTATTCCAAAGATCAAATCATGACTGAAGTTCATTAAATCCTATTTATCTGACGGAGGCTGTTAATGAAAACTAATTCTAACTTTGTCTCATGTAAACCCATCTGGAACAATTTGGATTTCAGGGTCTTAACTCAAGGACTTCAACATGCTGGCAGTGGAAGGTGCAGATCTAACCACCAGTTCACCACTGGCAAACCAGTTCTACCTACAGCTACAGAACGCCCCAGAACAAAAATATACCAACCTGATCATGACAGAAAAATACAAGGCCAGTAGGAAACTAAAGCTGTGTTCAGACTGACATCAGCACTGTGAACAAACACAATCTCTCAGCGTCAACCTAACATCCCAATTCATCTCTTATATTGAAAGATATTTAATAAGTGACTTGGTCGTGAGTTAACAGTGCCTGCCGTTTTGTTCTCAACAAGGCAGCACACAGGGGATTGTTTTAACTTGGTGGTTGGTGTGGGTGGCGTGTGTGGGTTTCGAAAACCAAAACAATGAGCCTAAAGAAACTAAAACCTCCGTGAAGCTTCAAGGCTGCAGAGTTGGGTAATATTTCTCTGTGTTGTCCCTTAAACATCTGATCTGCTGTTCATAGAGAAATATTGATGAGCACTGCAGGGCTGGTTCTACTCAGTGCTGTGTGAGGACCAAGACACATTCCTTTATAACCTCAAGCAATTTCCTTGAGCTCCACCTGGCCCTCGCAGGTCAGCTGTGGGACGCAATCCCATCATGATGTCTGCACAGAGGTCTTGAAGTCTCTCATCTGTCATGCTGAAACACTTCCAAAGAGCGGGGCTGTTATCTGACTCTGTCTGAAGCACCACCACTGGCCTCTCTCAGTGCGGAGCAGCAGCTGCACTGCACAGAGAGCCACGCCGCCTCAGAAGAGAGCAGACAAAGCACTGACAGCATTCTGAATCCAAAAGTCTGTAACACCAGAGATTGCGGTCGTACGACACAAATCCCGCCTCTTCTCCCAAAAGCCAATTGTGTGGTTTATCCCAGTCGAACCTGGAAACTACATGTGCACGTGATCCTGTCACTATCCCTCCATCCATGCAAACGTTTCTGATTAATGTATAGCTTTTCTGTAATAGTTTTATGGTCCAAATTGTCGACCTTGATAGGAATAAACCAACTGATACTGCAGTGAATTTAGTCATTTCTCAATTTTCTGACAATGAAATACAATGAAAGAAGAAGAGGGAACAGAAGGCTGCAGTTCAATTCAGGCTCAGGGGAGCGTTAGGGAACTTTGAGCCGCTCCTCTAGCTGGGCCTGGGATCAAACGCCTCCGCCTCATGTACCTGGTGGCTGACAGCTAGTGGCTAATTGAAAGCAAACTGCTCGACTACACCAGAACAGGCAGCCACCTGTCTCCTTTGTACCCTCTACCTCCAACACAAGTGCTTGTGAAAAACACACGTTTGCCACCAACTCAGGGAGTCTACATTCGTTGTACGTTTTCAGATTTGCACCCTTTTCCGACACAAAGCTCACAAAGAGCCCGACACTGTATAGAAGCGTGGACATGCATCTCTGTGATAACTACATGATCACCATACGGATACAACAGAATCATAGACTGTCACAACCCCACAACACTGTACCAACGGTCTCAACTGATGAGATGTGCAGCACAGTTAAATCACCAAAAAGGAGTCTGATGGGGCAGTGAGATGAGTCAGAGCAAACAGAGGTGATCAGTATCACTGTTCTAAACCTCAATCAGTTCACAGAGCCACTTCCTGGTTTTCACCTGTGCCACTTCCTGTAGTTGTGTGCAACCGGTTTGCCTGTGTTAGAAACACTTCAGGTGTGCTCACTTTTGGTTTAACTCCAAATACAGTGGTTTTGTTTTACTGTCTCAACGGTCACCTTCAGGAGTGTAAGGACTGCCAAATGGACGCAGACGCAGACAGCTGAGGACACCACAGCTACATGGTGGTTCTGTTTACACTACTTTCATGAGTCCTCTTGGAGGACACATTCTACACACAAGTAGACATATTCCTTGTTGTGGCGCAGCGTAAGGCTGCACAATACATTGTTTCAGCATCAACACTGCAATGTGCACATGCAAAATAGTCACTTCACAGGATGCACAAGTACAGCAATCAATTCAAACACATCATCCTACAACTTTTTGCCTCTTAATTCAAAGTGAGAGCTTATATAGTTCTCAAATCTTTGTGATATTTGTAAATTTAGTCTGATTTAAGGGTTATTGGAGATATGGAAGTTTGTGAGGGACATGAAGGCTCTGTAGAGACAGTGAACCCCCAATCACAATTATTCATGTTTAATTTATTCAAACTACTAAGGTATACTGCTAAAATTTAATTTCCAAAACATCATAAAGTTATGTTGGGGAAAATTCCTGCATTTTTTTTTTAAATATACATCGTGGAAGATAGAAAAGTCTGCGCGGTCACAACATATGGAGGTATGTGAAAAAATGCGCCCAAGCTGCACACTAAATGTTGCCTTCACCAGTACACGCCAAAACTATTAAAAAAAATATGATTTTTAAAATAAAAAAGGGACCATGCGGCTAAATTCTCCAAATCATTTCAACCACATTGTAAATGACAGTAGCAATGTCCTGAATACCATTTTCTGGGGTTTCAAAGATTCAGTGAGAATGTACTATTCAAATCTAACATTCAAACTTATATTCATATAAATATTTATCAATATAATTCATTGCAAGTAGACAGACTAGGAGAGGAGGAGAGACATCAGCCACTGTCCCCGCCTCCAGCAGCTTAAAGGTCGACTTAATGAGCGACTATTGAGTCGTGGTGCAGGGTTGAGTTAACGCTCGCCCACAGCTTAACGCTTGCAGGTGGTGGTTTTGGTGTGTGTAGGTTTTAAGACTATTTCAACGTCACCAAGAAGCTCCACTTCTCACTCTCTCTCTACAGACTCATTTCACGATAATATCATGACACTGATATATTGAGCAGCCCTAGCAGTAGATTGCAGTAACATGTAGTAACACGTCGAACACGGCGTCTCTGTGTGAACGTGATGCTGGTCAGGTTTCTCCTCTAGTTTCTAAAATCCACGCTCAGTACTGGAAGCTGCATGTACGAGTGGAACTCTTTAACACACATTATCTCCATTCAAGATCACACATTCACCGTTCACTGATGTGAAATGACAGCGATACTGAATAAATATGAGCAGAAGGCCGTATCTATACAGCACTGAACTATACAGACCGTCCCTTATACAGTACAGTACACCACATACATCCAGATATACTGTGATCAACTGTGAAACAGTACAAACGTGAGTGTATGAAATATATAAACAGCAGCGTCTCCACTGAAAACAACTCCAGCTGACATGCACACACACACACACACACACACACACACAGGGGAAGTGTAGCCAGGGGTGAGGAATGACACCCTCTTTAACTGTAGGCGCACGGATGTGTGTGTGTGTGTGTGTGTGTGTGCGTGTGTGTGTGTTCCTGCCATTGGGAGCTCCTTAACAAGTTCTCCAAGTCTTTCTGTGCTTCCTGGTAGGCTGTGCTTGCAGCAAAGCATCGTGGGAAGACGGGGCAACCTCAAGGCCGCACATCAATAGAATAGGAACTGACGGGTTTAACACACACACGCGCACACACACACACAAACACACGCGCGCGCACTCCTCTTGAGTATGAGCTTCAAGTGTATGAGGATGAAATATGCGAGCTATAGTCAATTAGAAATGTTGCTCTCATGGTGTGTGTGTGTGTGTGTGGGTGTGTGTGTGTGTGTGCGCAGAGGCAGTATGAAGGAATGTATACCCCGAGGCGAAAATGTAGGAGTTCCACCAGCAAAAACAGCCTCATACCCTCAGTATGTGGGACACACACTCACACACACACACAGACACACACGCACACACACATAAAGAGACAGTGTTTGAAGCATGCATGTGTGGTGTCGCATTTACTCTCCAGAGAAAGTCTTTAACAAACCTAGTTTCACTTTCACGCACTTAGTGTACAGTGTTTGGCAGACACGCACAAACGCACACACACATACACACACACAGCAGACGTTGACAAAATGTTCCTGATCACGTTCCTTTATAATTCAGCTGTGCGCTCACACTAACTCTGTGTGTGTGTGTGTGTGTGTGTGTGTGTGTGTCCAGAAAGCCTGGTTGATATTTCTAAATGTAACACAGATCCTCGAGGCTCGTCATATGTCACATAAAGGTTCCAGTCGACATGCATGATGTGCTGTCCACTGACAATGACTGGTTGGGTTTTAGGTTTTTAGAATCAATGTAGATCTAGAGCAACGTAAATCAGCACATTTCTGAAACTACCCCGGTCAGTCCTGGAGGACATCTTTATAGAAACTACACCTTAAACAGTCCTACTGTATGTATTCCATTGCTGCTTAAAGAAGTACTTCACCGCTGGAATGATCGCCCTTGCAAAGAAATGGCTGTGTTATTCAAACAGCAATTTGAGCCATTTTGCAGATTTTTTTCCAGCAAAAAAGTGCGGACTGGAGAGAAGTTTAACATTGTTCAGTTGCGGTGACGCAAAAATGACACCTTTTATGCTTTAACTTCTCACTCTGAAGTAAATATTGATGTTGCAGTTAAATGGCTGTAGGAGCATGACTCTGTCCACATAAAGACCTCATCTCTCACTATGATATTCAGTCTGAAGCCAGGCTGAATTTGTGATGCAAAAAACAATGGACAAATTATGGCATAAGACTACCATTGCACAACGAAAACAGGAAGAGGCATAGTTTTCCCCGGTCACTATCCCCAGGTAACAGTGGAACAACTGGAAAAACAGAGAAACTTTAGAAAGAAGCCCGCTGATGGAGGAGGCAAAGAGGCTGAAGAGGGAGAGCGCACCTCTTAGAACGGGACTTGAGACGATTCAAAACCAACATTCTTTCTACGAGATCAGCAAGTAACAGAACCTGACTACTTATTAATACAACTGGTGTTTTTTACGCTGCCTCTTCACAGCTCTGAGATCAGGGTTTCAAGATCAAGCTGTGATTCTTACGGTTGTTTGGTCTGTAGCCAGGTGGGGAACAGTAGCCATGTTGCAAACAGAGACTTTAAGCAGTGGCAGTATTAGCACAGGGAAACACTAAGAGGGGCGACAGGTAGAGAAGTAGTCCATTTATCACATCTCAGTTCAATCTGATTCATTACAATAGTTGTTGAGAGAATTGTGTTTCTGTAACAACTAAATACTTGTGGTGAGCGTTTTAAGTTTTATTAGTCATGGAGTTTCCATGACAAATGGTCAGATGCTGTGTCCAAAGCCCATTTCACAGCCTTTTTGAGACTTACGTCAGGGAGAGAAATTATTGTGCTTAAATGAAAATGACAACCATTATATAAATATTGTGCACTGGCAAAAAATACCAATTTAAACCCTCCCAACGCTCAGCAGTCAAGAGGAGGTAGACGCTGCCAACAATACTAATGACCAGTTCAAACAGACCAAAAAAATGCTATTTGCTCATTTATGTCTTAAAATCAACTCGGATGTCTTGGAACAGGTCACTGTTAAAGGAAACATTTCCTAGTCTGTTTCAGATCTGATTCCCTAAAAGTAATAATTCATTTTCAAATTACTGAATTAAAACAGAGAAAATAGCAGGTTTAAAGTGAACAGGGGTTTATGGGCTAATGGCACATTAATGTCCCAAATACTTGACATTGACAAATATTACCCATTCTTGTTGACGTCAGTATATATGGCATGGATGCAGCCCAAAGCCCTTACAGGAATTAAATCACTGATTACATTAAGTCAATTTACCAAAACACTTCCTGGTAAACAGCATTTAATATAGTACTGTAGCAGAAGTGAGAGTGATTATGTAACATGTCTTTATTTATTCATTAATGTCCATTTTGTCATTGGGAAGTGGGGGTTTGTCAGAATTCCAACTGTAATAGGACGACAGCAGCTGGCTTTCTGTCAGAGCCATCATGGGTACTGAAGACCGGGCTGAGCCTGGAACAAACACGCCTGTGCAACGTTACATTCAAAGTCTGGGCAACATGTTGACAGGGGAGTGCTAGAGACACACTTCAGCATCCCGAAAAGAACTGGAACAAAAAAACCTTAGTGTGTGGGTCGAAATGGATATCTGAATAAGTGCATTAGTAATTCTGACCAGCTGTTTTCAGGCGTTCAGTGGCCCAGTGCATTCTGGTTGTTGTAGATTTTCTACGTTTAGTCAAAGGGAACACCACAGCCTCTTTTTATTCTTTGTCTTCTCTGGTCATAGCAACACTTTCAAAATGTCTGCCTCTTTCTACTGCATAGATGACAGTCCAGTTTTATGAAAAGGTCTTTTCACTTCCAACAGCACCAAGAGCGCTGGACCAGAATACCACCACGCAGTTCTACACCTCCACATACCTTTCATGTTGGATTTTACATATGTGTCTGTCTAGACTCATAATATATGTAGTGAAGACTTTTCAAGTTATTCAGTGTTGATCTTGGTGAGTTTCTCTCTATATTGACATGTGTGATTCCAGTGAATAATTTCCAGTGAGAAACATGCTGTTTTCACTTCAAGACTATTTTTACAGAGGAGCACAGAGGACTGAGATGCTTCAGCACATGGGGCAACTGCAATAACTAAAGATCAATATCAGCTTCTAGTAGACCACTGCTGTATGTCTGTTAGTGTGGTAGGGTTCATGTTTGGTTAATAAAGCTGATTCTGACTGAACAGGAAGAACCTACAAATTGTAAAACGTGGACGCTTGACAGTTGAAGGACGAGACCCAAGATTTGTGTCACCAATTCAACAGAAAGATCATTGATAGTAAAGTGTTTTTGAAGAACATTACTAGGTCACAGCGGACTTGACCCCTGACCTGTTGGGTATAAAATGTTATCACTTCATCAATTTATCCTGGCTGGCAATTCAATGCGAGTCATACACCAAGATAGGTGTTAAAATTCCAAAGGAGGCTGTAAATTCACTATTGACGGGTGGGGCCACATCCTTACGTTCCATTATGAACAACAAATCCATGCTGAAATTGGCAGAAGAGAGCTAGTTAGCTGTTAGCTGCCACTGAGCAGCACAGTCCTGCCATGGTTGGACAAGAGAGCTAACAGCTACGGGAGCTAATAGCTTACAGTTTACACAGCTCATAGAGCTAAAGTACGCAGAGCAGCGCTGAGAGCGTTAGTGAAGTTGTCTTCAAATATAAGGCATGTTTCCAGAGACCATGCCGCAGGTTTTGCCAAATCAACCACTTTGCTTCTAGCGTTGTTGTACCTCACTGAGAAATCTGGAAGAGAAATGCTCCTCCAGCTTCAGTTTCTCATTCACATTCACATCCACCATAACCATATAAGCTGTACGTCCAGAGGCTACCCAACCAACCAACAGACGGATGTCCCACTGAGAAAGCTTTCTATCCCTTCATGTGCTGAGACTGACTGAAACATCCTTCTTAAGTCAAATCAAAGAGAAAAAGAACAGTGTGTGTGAAAGAGCATCACACATTGTACTATCACAAAGAAACTCATTCTACATCTAATTGCAGAACTAATAACACCACCTTTACATGCCAACTGCATTCCCAGAGAAAATCCAACAGCACGTAAAATTAAAGAAGGCAGTGAGAGGGATGACACAGAACAGACAGACAGACAGACAGACAGACAGACAGACAGACAGACAGAGACCACCCACCATGTCAGCAATTGATTGCTGTGTCAACTGTGTTTGACACCACTGCTCTTTAGAGGCAGGAACAGAGCCCCCCCCCCACACACACACACACACACACACACACACACACACACACACACACCCAGAGGTAGCACAGTGCAGGACAGGCATGACTAATCAATCTTCCTCGCTGCAGGAGTTGACAGGCTGACTAGAGGATTAAAGAGTTTCCCCTTGAGACTCCAGATTCATCTGTGGCACCGCAGCACACTTACACATCCACACATCATGAAACCATTCAGACAGAACATGCACATGCTCCTCTACATCTCCTCTCTCCCTCACTTGATTCGCTCTCTGCGTCGGACATCTGAACCGTCTCCAAACACACACCGTCCTTGATGAATTTGTATAAAAATGGCCGACCACTCTTTGCAAAACAAAAGCGTTAAAACACCAGAGCTCAACGCCTCCCCAGGCCTCGTTCCCACCGATACTGACAAAGACAAATATTTTGGACTGCACACTTCGACAGTCATAATATGAGGGATCGCTGCTTCTTTTGCAAAGTTTTGATGAATTCAAATACCTGACAACATTAATCAATAGACAGAACGCACGTCTACAGCGCTATAATCCAATAAGACCACTTCACAGCATTAGTAACTCGTATGCTAATTTGAAATTGAGCTCCACAGGATTCATCAGGGCCCACAGTGACAAATCAACAACATCAAACGGCGTGTGTTCAGCCCTCTGATCAAACCACACCTAGAGCCCACTGAGATCTGTTCACATTAAAAAAAAAACAAACAAAAAAAAACATTCAAAGCTGTCACAATGCACTAGTACTGACTGTGGCCTGCAGCAGCCACTCTTTGTTCGCGCCACTCAACAAAAACAGGATTTAGACAGCAACGGGATAGCATTTAAGCAACATCACGATCAACTCGATTCCAGACAAAGTTCAGCTTCATATCAGGATGCCAAAAAAAACATGCTGTTTCTCTGTGTGTGCCTGTGCTGCAAGCGACACTGACCCCGTGACACACACTGTGCTGTGACACACAGGGCACAGGCAGACGGTCAGGGCCCGCCAGTCACTGAACATTTCTTTAGAGACAATCATATGGAAGTCCATTCAAAATGAATGACTTCAAAAAATTAATTAATTAATAAAAATGAGAAAACTCATGAGTTTTTCATATATCTTAACTAGAAAGGTGGGGTGTCATAATTCATTTAAAATAGAAAATTCAGGTCTGATGGTGACGTTGTTTGTAAAGACCAACACATTACTGCTTGAATCCTGGACTGAGACCAGAAACATGCTGTACTCACTGATCTGCGACACCTTCACCGTCACTGGGCTGGACGTCTTCTCGGCCGCCATGTGCCACCTCCCTCCTCCCCCCGCGCTCCTTCCCTCTTTCTCGATGAAGGCTCGGATGCGGCAGGTGTACGCTCCT
This sequence comes from Sparus aurata, assembly GCF_900880675.1. Lineage (NCBI taxonomy): Eukaryota > Metazoa > Chordata > Actinopteri > Spariformes > Sparidae > Sparus > Sparus aurata. The sequence continues at coordinate 3,580,663 of NC_044210.1, read as the reverse complement.
CCGTCCTCCCCGCTCACCCCCCTCACCCCCAGCCTGTACTCTCCAGCTCCGGTCCGCTCCAGTGTCGCCTCCCCCCGCTTTCCCTGCGCTCCGCTGGAGGACGTGTTGGAGATCACCACCCCGCTCCGCTCCATGGTGATGATCTCGCGGCCGTCTGCCAGCCAGGTCACTTCCAGGGCGAGGGCGGGCAGGTTGTCGGCCGCGACGGAGCAGAGGAGGGTCAGCGCGTTACCGGGGGTGAGGAGCAGAGCCGCGGAGGAGGGAGAGGAGGAGGATGAAGCCTTCACGCTGAGGGATTGACCTTGAGAGGACGGAGACAGAGACAGCATCAGTCACACCATTCTAATGTGTGCAAAGGCTAAATATTCCAGAAACGAGACAACACACAGAGCTGGTCTGTGAGCGACTACACACTGACACGAGCTTTACAGACTCTGCTTTATTGAAGTCAGGAAACACAGAAAATAGAAAAATAGTCAACTTTCATTTCAAGTGTGGAATGGATGAACATGTGACATATGATCTTCACAGTTTGAGGAAACAACAGACTTATCTTAATGATGGATCTTTTGAATAACGAATAACTTTAAATAACAGTCTGAGGGCTCCTATACACAGTGTGCTGATAACAATCCCAGCGTGTCCCACTGTGAGGCGTCTAACAGAGCTACGCACCTCCACTGGTTTCTTAACTTGATTCTTTTTGATTCAGTTTGGGATATTTCTGTTACAATGCGTCATTAAGTCTGGACGTGAAAGAGATTCAGTGAGAACGAAGGCTGTAGATAGTACAAGAAGCGCATAATTAAAAATAAAAAGTTTACATTAAGAGTAGGCTGGTGCGATACCCAAAGTCTGAAATCACGATGTTATTGTCACTCGTTCTACGCCGAGTGATGGACTCTGAGGTGAGACCGTACGTTTGTGGTGTTGCTCTGTTTAGTCACTAACTGCTACGACATTTTCACACGCTTTAAACCCAAAATACTGCCATACTGGTGAACTGGCATTCTTCTCAGGATCTAAAGTCCTCCATGTCTGTGAGCTCAAGCATATGCTTCTAGTTAAGCGACGCATTTCAAAACACGTTGGGACAGGAGCGACAGAATACTTTGAAAGTTGTGGAATGCTCCAAAAACACCTGTTTGGAACATTCCACAGGTAAACAGGTAACAGTGTCATTTGTTGGATGTGTTAGCTGAAACGTCTCAGCCCCTCAGGACGCCGCTTCCTGTGAACCCACCTGGGACTTCCGTGAGATTGAAAGCAGTTGTTTACCGTGTCTCTCTCCTTCTCTATCCATCTTAGCTGTTTATTCTTCGATTTCGAGTCTTTCATAGTCCCACTGGTTTTGTACGGTAGCTAACGTTATGATTTAATAACTTGTACTTATTTTGTTAAACCGATCCTCTGTTACTAGGTAGTCTTTAGCTGCCCAGTTAGCTTTCCTCAACCTAGACTAGCTCATTGTTTTTGCCTTTCACGTCAGACCTTGTTAAAAGGTTTTTTTCTCAACACGTGATGACGTGATTCAGTTTCTATGTTGACAGATGGATGTTATGGTGAAAACACTGAAGTACAACAATGGAAAAGAGAAGCAACAACAGCTGCTGACAATAACAAAGCAGCCAACGACAGACAGGAAGATACGATCTGCTTCCTCCTCTTTACACCGTGTCCAGTGCATGTGAATGGTCATGTGATGTGTGTTTTCAGGTGATCGGGGATTATTGTGGTTTTAAAACACGGTTTCAAATATATGTGTGGACTAGATCTGAGTCGTTTCTGAGGAAGGATGTGGTGAGGTTCCACTGCCTGTAAAAACACATCATTGTCTTTTTATTTAGCTTCAAACTTTGTTGGCCAATCACATAATGGTAATTTAGACTTTATTTGATGCGGCTCATCAGTTACAAAGAGTTCATTAAATCAATAATATTTGAATTCTGGAAAAAGTTCTAATGTCTATACTTACTTACTAATGTCTTACTATCCATCCATGATGGAGGAAACTGGTGGAAAATACACATTAAGAAAAGCTGTCCATTGAAAACCATTGGAGGCAACTGGACATCGTGAGAGCAAAGACGTTAAAGACAAAGTAAAGAGTCATGTCTAAATGTCAGAGAGGAAGGCACAGATGTGTGTTTGGATTCTCTCAGCGCCGATGCCTCAGAAGAGTTTTACAATCCTTTCCATTAAAAATCTTTTCTGTTCATCTTCAAAACCAGCAGTTGGTCTCCAGCAACAACCTCAACTGCAGTATGTGGAGAAGAGTCTCTGTATGGTGTCTGGAAGAGGACAAAAGGGACAAAGCCCACTCTGTTTGACTTTTCTCATCCTCTTTACTCGAGTCAGTAAGTCAATATGAACTGACTGGGACACAATAGACCTATGTGTGTGTGTGTGTGTGTGTGTGTGTGTGTGTGTGTGTGTGTGTGTGTGTGTGTGTTTGTATTTCTATTCTGGTGGGGTCCATGACCTGACAAATGACTCACACCGTGGGGTCCAGTTTTTCCCGTGGGGACCGAGCGCTGGTCCCCACGGGCACGAGCATTGCAATCAATAGAAAACAGCCTGCTGATATGCCTGGTGCGGTTTTCTTGAAAAAAAAAAATTGGACCCCATGCAGTTGATTTTCACAACTTTGTGTGTGCCCTAGTGGTCATAGGGGGTACTGCGGTGTGTGAGATTCCACCGTGGGGTCATATTCCTGACTCCACCGTGGGGTCTGACAAAGTGTGTAACTGTGTACATCATGTAAACTTAATATCTTATGAATATTATTACAGTCTGTTCATTTTAATACGACCAGAATTATATATTATCAAATTAAACATTCCTAAAATCAAAACGGGAGCCTATTTAATCATTAAAAGTTCTTTCAAAGTGGTTTTATTCTTTGGAAGAAACTGATGATGACATATTTGTTGGCCTGGTACACAAAAAATATTATTAAAATATTATTTGTAAATAACTGAAAGTACTGTATTGGTAAAATTGGCCTAAAGTAGCAATTAACAAGAATGAAAATACTGAGGAGGAAAGAGAAGAAATGTGAGGAACGCATCAGTACTACAGAGATTTCAGCCACAACCACCATAAACTTACTTATGGACTAGATTTGTTTTTAGTTCTTGATTTTATGTAGTTATAAAGGTTTTTTCTGTTATAGTTGATACATTACCTTTGCTGGTGTCCAAATTTCTGTTATAATTGATACATTACCTTTGCTGGTGTCCAAGTATGTAGAATGTGTAAATTTGTGTTTAATTGTTGCTCTCCTATCAATGGTAATGTTTGAAGTCTGTTATAACATACAAGATACGTATAAAACATGATATACCAACATTGACTGATATGAAAAAAGAACTGCTGATAAAATGTGCTGCTGTATCACCCAGCTCTAATACATAGTAAACTGTAATTCAGAGTCCAAAGGAGATCAAAGTGGTTCAAGTTGACATGTCTGAGGGAAGAGGTAATGGCCAGATAGAGTCCAGCAATGGTACACCGAACCCAACAAGAGACACAAATGCTTCTCAGTACTTGGATGACAATTTTTTAAATTTTGAATGCAATGATCAGATCCAAAGCCCAACAAACCTTTAAGGGAGAGACTTCAATCACAGATATAGGTTAATGCTATGAAAGAGGAAATGCGTCCACTCAGGGAGAATGTGTCATGGTCTGGCTCTGCGTCCCTCGGTTGCCCTTCTCCATCAGTCCACTAGATATCCTGAGACATTGTCCCGTTTGTTTAGTTTGGACTTAGTGGGATAAGTTTAATTTGCGTTGTATCTTTGGAAGTAGTCAATCTTTGTTTTCACTTCGGCCTAAGCTCACGCAGCCTATACATTATTAGTCTCAGTGTTGAGAATTGTGTTGTCTGTTTTTTTCTGTGTCCCTCCTCTGTGTTTCCCTCCAGACCTGTCTTGCATCCGCTTTGTCAACCCAGCCCTGTGTTTTCCCAAGCCAGTCAGTTCCTTTCCTGTTCCATTGCTTCATCACCATATTCCCCTCGCCACAGTTTCCCACCCATCTCTCAACCTGCACCTCATCCCATTGTTAGTTCAGTTTAAGTCCTGTTTTTTCAGTCTTGTTGGATCATCTGTTCTGCGTTATTCTGCCTGCCTGCACTCCTGAGTCCTGTTCCTGAGTTGAACGAATAAAGATTCATTCTTCAGTTCTTGTTGCCTGCCATCTGCTTTAGGGTCCACCTGCTGCACCTCACCATTATAGAATGAGACATTCACTATAAACCCAAGTTTAACTGAGGTTAAAAACTGGCTGGAGGGTGAAAAGTCACAACTGAAGCTTATAGCAAGTATATACAGTCATAAAAAAACTATTATACACTTCTATGCACTCTTTATACTGTATTACCTCTCACTGCCTGTTGGCCTCTACGTCCTATCGGACATGAACGTACTTGCATTGTTCTCTCCTTACTAGATTATCAAAAGTAAACAGAAGAGGAGTACATTAAACCTAATACAAATCAACAAAACCACCACAAAGTACACCAAAATAGAAGGATGAAATGTGGACTCCATTGCCAGCACTGCAGTCAGACTGTTCAGTACCAGATGTGGAAGAAGTCTTCAGGTCCTTTACTTAAGTAAAAGTACTACCTAATGCCACACGGTGAAATACTCCACTACTACGTCTCTGAAACTTGACTTAAGTAAAAGTATGGATAATCAGCTAAATGTACTTACGTTTCAAGAGTAAAAGTACACACTATGCAGAAAACCCCCTATTAGTGTTTTACTATTATATATGATGGTTTTGGATTAATTACTAATTTGATTATCAATTACTGCTGCATAATGTGCATTTTAACTGCTGTAGTTGTTTAAGGTTGGTGCTAATTTAAACTACTTTAATATACTGCTGGTTAGTTTAATGTACAGTATATGTATCAAACTCTAAAAGATCATCATATGTTTGTAGCAACACTGTCCCGAAGTCAGCAAGCTCAGAAACAGTCCTGTGCCTCTACAACTGAGGCTACAGTTAGCAGAGTGGTTATATTTCATACAGACTGAGGCTACAGTTAGCAGAGTGTGATATTCATACAGGACTGAGGCTACAGTTAGCAGAGTGTTGATATTCATACAGACTGAGCAGAGTGTTGATATTCATACAGACTGAGCAGAGTGTGATATTCATACAGACTGAGCAGAGTGTTGATATTCATACAGACTGAGCAGAGTGTTGATATTCATACAGACTGAGCAGAGTGTTGATATTCATACAGACTGAGCAGAGTGTTGATATTCATCAGACTGAGGCTACAGTTAGCAGAGTGTTGATATTCATACAGACTGAGGCTACAGTTAGCAATGTGCTGATATTCATACAGACTGAGGCTACAGTTAGCAGAGTGTGTATTCATACAGACTGAGCAGAGTGTTGATATTCATACAGACTGAGCAGAGTGTTGATATTCATACAGACTGAGCAGAGTGTTGATATTCATACAGACTGAGGCTACAGTTAGCAGAGTGTTGATATTCATACAGACTGAGGCTACAGTTAGCAATGTGCTGATATTTCATACAGACTGAGGCTACAGTTAGCAAGGTGCTGATATCATACAGACTGAGGCTACAGCTAGCAATGTGCTGATATTCAATACAAGCTCAGGCTACAGTTAGCAGAGTGTTGATATTCATACAGACTGAGGGTACAGATAGCAATGTGCTGATATAAACTACTTAGCAACGTGCTGATATTCATACAGACTGAGGCTACAGTTAGCAGAGTGTTGATATTCATACAGACTGAGGCTACAGTTAGCAATGTGCTGATATTCATACAGACTGAGGCTACAGTTAGCAGAGTGTTGATATTCATACAGACTGAGGGTACAGTTAGCAATGTGCTGATATTCATACAGACTGAGGCTACAGATAGCAATGTGCTGATATTCATACAGACTGAGGCTACAGTTAGCAGAGTGTTGATATTCATCAGACTGAGGGTACAGATCGCAATGTGCTGATATAAACTAACTTAGCAACGTGCTGATATTCATACAGACTGAGGCTACAGTTAGCAGAGTGTTGATATTCATACAGGACTGAGGCTACAGTTAGCAATGTGCTGATATTCATACAGACTGAGGCTACAGATAGCAATGTGCTGATATTCATACGAGCTCAGGCTACAGTTAGCCATGTGCTGATATTCATACAGACAGAGGCTACAGTTATCAGTGTGCTGATATTCATACAAGCTGAGGCTACAGTTAGCAATGTGCTGATATTCATACAGACTGAGGCTACAGTTATCAGTGTGTGCTGATATTCATATAAACTGAGACTACAGCAAGCGTAGTGCAAAATGAGAGAAGAAGTACATCTGGGTTGTGTTTTGGTCTAACAAAGAATGACACACTAATTTCCCGGGAGTCAAAGACACCGTACACAGTTGCATTGTATTTTGCGAGGCCAGAGTTGGCGCGCAACCACACAGATTGTATGTAGTGTCAGCCTGTACAAATCTTTGAGGATAAGCAAGTGGAATCAGTGGCTGTATGTAATTATTTCATAGAAAATAGCTATTTATAATGCAATGTTGTTTCTAATGCTAATACCTGTACTGCTAGTACTAGTGATACTAAGAATTGATTTTTTTTGTTGATTTTTTATCAAATATCCTCAAGAATGCATCCTTGACCCAAACAGTTTCCTGCAGCTAAATATTGATAGCTGATGGCATAGCTAATCCTTATACATCAAAACATCTTTCCCAATATATAGCCCAAATCCGCAAATCCAATTTCAGTTGTACCCAGTAGAAATCTAGAGACTGTCACACAAGCATTTATTTCCTCTGTTTGGACTATTGTAACTCTCTCTGCCCGTCTGAGCCCACAGAGTCTACAAACATTCGCAGCTTGTCCAAAGTGCAGCAGTCAGACTCCCTAACTGAACCAAAAAAGAGGGAACATTTCCCCATTATTTTATCTTCTCTTTGTCTTGTGAAGCACTGTAACTTTGTTGTGAAAGGTGCTCTATAAATAAAGCTTATTATCATAATTATTATTATTATTATTATTATTATTATTATTATATCAATGCAACTACCACTACAGCTGTCTTTTGAATTACTTGTTCAAGGATACATGTTCTTTTTACATGTAGCCTACTAGTAGGGTAAAATAAAAAAGAAATGTAATATATATTGATACAAAGTTTTAAAATATGTTTCTGTTGGATGCACTAATATTTTGGTGAAACATGAGTTCAGCAATGCAATGAAGTCTCTGTGCTGAATCAAAGATGAAGGAGGAAACACATTTCCTGACATTTGTGGACCCTAGCATGTCAGCCAGAGAAGGTTTGGAAAGAATATCTTTGCCTGAGCCTCCTGGCTGATGCCTCCTGCCCATCCCCCACCGCATTCCACTCAAGCAGCTTCAAACTGACTGTCAATTGAACCCAATTAAGAGTGGGCGGAGCTTCTCACAGCAGCAGCACTTGACTGCTGTAACTCTCTCTGCACATCTGAGTCTACAAACATTGCAGCTTGTCCAAAATGCAGCAGCATATTACTCCATTATTTCAGCTTCTCTTTGTATTGTGAAGAACTTTGTAACTTTGTTGTGAAAGGTGCTTTATAAATGAGGTATATTATTATTATAATTATTATTATATTGTTATTAATATTATCATTAATGCAACTACCACTACAGCTGTCTTTGGAATTATTGGTTCAAGTAAACATGTTCTGTTCTCATGTATGAGTAATATATTATATTACTAGTAGTAATAAATACATATTTAATCTAATACAATAAAATAAATGTAATATATATTTATGAAAGTTTTTAAATATTTTTCTGTTGGATGCACTATTATTTTGGTGAAACATGAGTTCAGCAATGCAATGTTAAAATCTCTGCACTAAATCAAAGGTGAAGGAGGAAACACATTTCCTGACATTTGCGGACCCCACCACCTCTGCTCTGCCAGAGAAGGTTTAGAGAGAATATCTTTGCTTGAGCCACCTGGCTGCTGCCACCTCCACCTGCCCATCCCCCACCGCATTCCACTCATGCAGCTTCAAACGCTGACCGTCAGTTGAACCCAATTAAGAGTGGGCGGAGCTTCTCACAGCAGCAGCACTTGACCGCAGCAGAAGCAGCAGCACAGACAGACGGAGGCGACGGATGGAAGAAGGAGAAATAAATGAAAAGTAAGTACATAAAACTGTTTGACTTATTAATAATTAGACTAATCCTTGTTGCTGACGTGTTTGCTGCCAATGGCACCCTCATTTTTTTATTCAGATTGTTTGCTAATGCTAACATGACCTAGCTTTTAACAGTCATGGATTTGTCTTTTTGCCACTTGAATTACTTTTACTTGGTTGACCTCAGATACTTCATTAATGTTACTTTAATATTGAGGGTGTGAGTGGAAAGAGCAAAGTATAATGAGCATTTTTAACGTGCTACAGCCGTCAGTAGCTAGAGTTAGCGTTAGCTTCCAGTTTTGAATAACGTGCTTGAATGATGAACTACAGGCTTAAATGCTTTTTTCACACCTAAACAAGCAGAAGCTGAGTTGTAGTTAGAACATGAGTTCATTTTTAAAATCTTAACAAAGAAAATAATGAATTACTCTTGCTATTCTTCTCAGTGCGTTTACCACACCTGAGTCACCCTGTTACTGTAAATGCGTGTGTGCATGCTGCAGATCACTAACAGATTTCTCGTTTTTATAATGATGATTATTAAAATTATTGATGATAAACCTGCTTGTTACCAAGTGGCGGGTGTTTGTGTCGAGCAGCAGCGCAGCAACACAGAAGCGGAGGAGATTTTCCTCTCAGAGCTGCAAGTGTCTGCATGCAACAAACAGTAAAATATTCAGTGGTGGAAACTGACTTATTCAGACTTCTACAGGCTGCTTTGTGATAGTTTAAGTTTCAGTTGGACTTTGGTTGCAGATATTGTAAATCCTGGGATCATTTCTCTTTTATCCTACCACTCCAGGCAGTACTGTCTGTCTTTTGTTCTGCATCTGCTCACATGCAGACACATCAGAGATCTGCAGGAGAACCTGGCTGCTGCAAAATGTATGTAGCAGAAACAATGGATGTTCTGTTGACTAACATATAACCAGGTTAACTGTAGAGCAGCTAGTCACCCTTCAAAACATAGATTTCTATATGTTCAAATATGTTCAGTGATGCATTTCTAGGTATACAGATGTTACTAGTAATAACTGTGCTGTGTTTAACCTCTTGCAGACAGAAAGCAGGATTCACCAGGCTGAAGGCACACTTAGAGTGCCTGAGGGTGCATCACCTTAAGTGCACATGGAGCGAGAAAAAAACAAACACAGGTAATGATGATGGGGCTCTTATTTTCAAATATGATCCAACATCCATACATTCAAAAAATCAGATTTTATACAAAGACTCTGATCTGTCTTTTCAAAGGGGCCTACACATTGTGTTATAGTTTTTAATAAAGAAAAGATGCTAGTAGGAGTGTACTGCTATGGCCCTTCAGGTCTTTGTGAAACTCATATTCTGGAGAAATGGTAGTGAATGTGTCTGCCTGTGGTGTTTAGCCCTCAGGAGGACCAAACCATGAGTGGGAGAGCTCATCGCTACCAGAACTTCTATTTGAGCCATTTCCAGATTCCAGTTTGGTAAGTGGCAAAAAGGCACTTTCAGGTTGTTCCATTTGACAGCCCCCTAATAGTTTACATCACCTTGTTATTGTTGCCTTGCCAGTTATGTTGCAAGTATTCTCCCAGGTTATTAGAAATCACTTCAGTGAATGTTTGAGATGTGGGTGTTCGGGACTAAATAATTCATTAGTTGTTGTGTGCAAGCTGCAGACTGTCACCAAACCTACAGCCATGTGTAGTGTGCAGTCCCTCCCATTTTACTGTGCTATTGGTACCAATAAGAAAGTCTACTGCATTTGGAAATATAAGCTTGTACTGTATTTATCCCTCATATTTTATTGCCTGTAGCTCCTTAGCTCTTTAATAATGTGCAGGTTTGTGTCAAAGGGAGTTAAGCTGTCACTGTTCCAACAAACGCTGTGTTGTTAGCATGTACGTTTACTCCACAAGTCATGTGCTCATGTGCACAGGCTGTTCTGACAGGGATAGCTCTGTTTTTTCTTTTTTCTTTTTCTTTTTAGATGTGGTCGTATGAGGTACACATTCAAGACTTTGAGAGCAACATGGAGATGTTAACTCCTGAAGGTTCACACTCTGGTCCTGCTGAAGACCCAGATGGTCCACCCCTTGGAGGAACAGACAGCTTATTGGTAAGTTTGCATGATGAAATCTAGTTTAACCTATACAAGAGAAAATAAACATAAAGGATCATTCTGATGATTTTCTTTATTTTTCTTCTTTTCAACAAACAAATGTTTGGATCTAGGGCTGGGTGATTAATCGGTAAAATTAATTAATTCAAGTTTCTGGTTTAGGACGATTTAAAAAATAAAAATAAAATCAAATTTCTCTTTTAACTAGCTCTGCCACCGCTCCTTATGGGCTCCCATAGTTCATAGTAGGCTCCGCCCTCCCGCACTGACTTTCCACAGAGAAACCAACACAACAACATGGCAGCAAACGGAGCTGCAGAGTTTGTCTAAAGATTTTTAAAAAGACTGTTTCATTGCATTTAATAAACTTTCAGCACCACAGTCTGGTTCAGAATGAGTCCAGCTGACTTCTCTGCACTCAACAAAGGAGCACAGAAATAGAAATGAGTCATTTGTTACCAATACAGCTTATTTTGCTCTCAGATAACAGTAAAAACAAGACTTTATAGTTTATAGTTGTCATGCTGTTGTCCTGTGCTGCAAACCGACACTTGAAAAACAAACAATATTGAACTGTTTTGTAGGTTTTTGACAGATTGAATGAAACACACATGTAATGCCAGCACTCAGGACTTGTTACTCTGTCTTCAGTAATTCATCTCCTTATCCTCAGACTTGGATGCCTACAGTTAGTAAAGATAGCGGTGAGTAGCTTAAGCTAAGCTAACCGTATTTAACATGCATGTAGCTGCAGCTGAGTGTGAACACACCTGAATTCTTTCACATGTTTTCAGGACAACAGCATGACCAACTATAAAAGTTTTAAAGTCTTGTCTTCAAGTTATCTGAGAGCAAAATAAGCTGTATTGGTAACAAACGGCTCATTCTGTTTCCATGTGCCGGCACTGAATGCAGAGGAAGTCAGCTGGACTCATTTTGACCTGCGGTGCTTGAAATCTCAGCGATTGATGATAAACAGCCCTTTTTTTAATTTGAGCTCCACTGATATCTGATCACAGTGACACAAACATTAAATCTGCATTAACTGATGTTTTGTTCCTTATGGTGAAACAAGCAGAAACAGAATGTCAGAAATTTCAGCTTGTAACTCCTTTCCACACAAGAACCCAGTTATCGTGGGTTCCAGTATGCCGTCCTTAAAAATAAGAGTCTTTACTAATAAAAATAAATAATAATAATATGAGGTTCACACCAAGAATATAGCCTTTTAAGAAATGAAAAATATACAAACATGAAAACAATAAACTGTCAACAGTATTGGACTTATTAATGGTCATTATATGTAATGTTATTACACTTGTCAAGTGCTTAAATAACAGAATGGTGAGTTACATTAGAAACCTGAGAATCAAGTGACAAGTCATTTTTTTATCATGCCTGCTGTGTCATGCTTATGTCCTTATGTTATTTTGCCTTGTCTAATGTAAATTTGTCATGACTATAACATGCTAAACAACATCAACCTTTAATTGAAAGTGATGTAAGGGACAATTTATGACAATAGCTAATGGTTAATGTCACGTTGTCATAATAAAGTCATTCCAGGTAATGTCAACTTTAAAGGGAAAGTGACATAATTGAGCGAATGACACGTATAACAATCATTAATATTTATTAATGTTAATGACATTGATGACAGTGTCATTGTTATTCTTAAGAGCCCAAATTTAAATTAAGTGTTACCATTGATGTTTCTTGCAAATAATGTAGTTATAAGCGTCTTGTACATTTCATTTCCAGATGACCAAAGTGTACCGGGAATCCAACCCCCACGTGTCTGATGGATCAGAATCCTCTATGAGCACCATTGAAATCAGTGATGATGAATATATTCCGCCAAAAAACTCTCCATGTGGAAGCAGTTCAGAGGGCTCTTACGATCTCACAAGAAATGTTCCAGTGGTAAAACTGAAAAAACAGAAGACGTCGCAGAAGACTTCTCCAAGAAAGACATGGCCTGGTACTTCTTCAGGTAAAGACAGGAGAGCAGAAAGTCAAAACACTGATGACACAAAGATGGGAAAGGTGAAGAAACGAAAGACACAGAGGACCTCTAAAAGGAAGACAGTCTTCAGTATTTCTTCAGATGAAGACAATAGGGGAGCAGAAAGTGAAAACTGTGATTACACAAAGATGGGAAATGTGGCAGTATTGAAGCTGCTAAAAAGAAAGATGTTCCAGAATTTACAACAAACCCCAATATTGTCTGTACTGTCCTGTACACTGCTATAAAATGGCGAGACACTTGCTACAAAAACACTGCCATGAAACCGCTGTGAAACAAGCAGCCTGTTTTCCTTTGAAGTCAAAGGAAAGAAAATTACATTTTGATTTAATTCGAAACAAGGGAAACCGCGCACATAACAATGAGGTACTAAAACTGGTAGAGGAACACTGATTCCAAGGCGGCGAGCTGCAAAAGCATTGAAAGCAAATGACTATACGTATTGCATTAACTGTGAGGCTTTGCTAAAAAGAAATGGATTATTGAGTCACATGTCAAGGTGCAAGCTTTCAAGAAAATGCAGAGAACCAAAGCCAGGGTAAAAGTTGGATCTAGGCACTTCCGCACACACAAATATATATATGTTTCTGAGTACATGTCTATCTTCATGTCAGATTTGGTTTCGTTGTCCCTGCTTTTCAGAGGGAAGTAGTGGTGGAAGCTGTGGACAGTGATCTCTCACAGACAGAGGCAGACTCATCGTTCTGCTCTTCGTCACCAGGTGGGTTACATGTTTAACTGTTTCAACTTTCAACACAATAGGCATTGCTTATCGTGGAGGCTGAGTGGCCATTGAGACCAGATGCCAATTAACTAACTTGTTGTCTTTTTTTGTAAAAGGATCCTCAAGATCTAAAAGAAGACAGTCAAACCCCAGACGAGTTTTGTGATGACTCTGCACCTATAGTTAGCCCCACAGACCAGTGATGGCCAGAAACAGGTATTTTTACACACTACATGCACTATATTATTAGCCTAAGTGTGCCTGCAGAACAGGCAGCCATATTAATTTCTCAGACATTTGCTCTACTATTATTATTATAATAATATTATTATTATTAATTATCCAGCAATATCTACTCTATATATTATATTATTATTATTACAAAATATCGCATCTTCTTTTATTCATTAGTGTAACTAAGTATGCCAGACGCTAATGCACCAATAAAAACTGTGATTTGCGCACTGAAAATAATAAATAATGGCTATACAAGCTCACATATATTGCATCGTGAGGCGTTCTGGGCTTGTAAATATCTTATTGTCGGTGCATGACACCTTCACAGTCTGCAGTGGTGGCTACACAATTAAACACTCAGTGAACGTTTCTCCCTTAGCAACTAATGAAAATACACTCTTAGAGTCCGTTTGGTTTCATTTGTAAACCGACAGTGTTTTTTGATGCCAGCACGTGTCGCAGGTATTGCTAAATGGACGCTGGAAGAGAAGAGTGGATTACCGGTCGTTAGTTACCTGCTTGTAAAAAAAATGATGGGATTAAAAGAATAATGGTTCAAGTGTTGTAATATTCTAACCAAATGTACACCAACTGCTTTGAATTGAATAAACACAATACTGTACTGGAATTAGTTGTCAACCAGAATCTGTAGGTGGAGTCAGTCACCTGGACTCTACCTCAGCTAACTAAACTGGTAGACAAATAGGTTTCTCCCATTATAAATTGGTTATTAATCTTATTAATTCTACAGGTTTGAGGTACTTTGATCAGGTTTTAGTTACGTTTGGTCATTACACGTGCCTGACTGTAGTGGACTGGACTCCATTCTTAGCAACTACCAAATGTGTGGTGCAGCAGTTCAGTTCTGGTGCTGAGTGCTGAAAGCTTGCTTTTTCAAGAGTGATTTTAAATTTGGTTTATTTTCTTAGTGTTTGAATAAATTAAGATGCCAAAATTCAGCTCTTATTTATAATAACCGAAGTTCATGCAAACACTGAAAAATAACATGTACGAGACACATGCTGTGGGGAAAGAGATAATCGATCCCACAGCATTCTGCACTCAGGGGTCAAAAACTGTGCCACACATTGGTAGTTGGTAAGTATGGAGTCAAGTCTGCTACGTACAGACACCTGTAAGAGTGACAACACACGACACTTGACCACAACACATAACTCGATCAAAGAACCAGAGACTGGTAAAATGAGTAAAGTGCTTCTATCATGTCATTCCTTCAAGATTTGCTGCTCCATGCAGCAGCTCTGCCAAACATTCTAGAGACTCTAGTAAACTGAAGTAGAGCCCAGTTGACTGGCTCCACCCACATTTGATTGACAGCCCAATTTGCATACGGTATCAGGTGATTAGGTTTTGTTTGGTTGTAGTACAGTGGCTGATTTGTAATAGGTGACAATAGAGTGATTGGAGTATTTGCTGAATGTGATAATACACCATGCGCCGTATTGCTATCACCATTTTTCACATTTTTTCCCATATTTGGCTTGCCTAGTATTCTGTAATGACAACCTACGTGTTTTTTTATTTTATTAACTATGTATTCTTCTGATAGGACCCCCAAGATCCAAAAGAGGACAGCAGACCTCTGCTGAGCCTGGCAGTGTTGAGCCTGCTGCCACAGGTATCAGCCTGTCCATTACATGTTTTACACAGAACAGCTAAACAGACACTGTTAAAACAGCTCTGATTGGCAGCTTTCTCACCTCATATGATGCTTTTCTTCAAGTATCACTTTTGTTATCTGAGAAAGACAGTGTGTGTGTGTACATGGCCCAACAAGTTAAAACATTTACTGATTTTTCTTTTTTAGTAATTTTAAGAAATGTAAGGATTAATGATGTAGAGTCCTTCCCTCCTAATTAAGTGATAGTGTAATGATGAATATCTCTCCTTTCTCCCTGAGAGACTGGGGTTTGCTTCCTGGTCTAACCTCCTTTAGTAGCACTATCGTACCTCCAGAAGTGTTTGTCATTTTGGATAAAAGCAACTGCCAAATGAATGAAATTGTATAAAAAATACACTGTACTGTTAAAATGATTAGATTTTGCTTTTAGGTCTTGCTATAGATGGCTGTCATTCAGACAGCAAAGGTGTGTTGCCATTTAGCTGTCTTTTGGCTGTCATTGTATTAATATACTTATTATTCATCATTTTGACAGGATCCTCAAGATCTAAGGAAAGACAGCGACCTGAGTCTGACAGTGGAGACCCTGAAACAGGTATTTCTAAATGCAGTGGAATATGTACACATTGGTTTAACCTAATTTATGTGAAAAATATTTGCAGTACTTGTAAAAATTGTTGGCTTTAATTTATAAATATGTACTTAGTGTGATGATACACCACATGTCTTTATACTGGAGGAAAATAAATATACAAATAACTGTTACAAAGCAGCTAATAAGTAAATTGTGTCCTGTTAGCTGTCAATTATTTTGTTGATATACTCATAATTCATTATTTTAACAGGACCCTCAACACCGAAGAGAAAACAGGAAACTGTTAAACAGTGGAGACCCTAAAACAGGTAAATCACATTGTATAATGTGGTACCGATCTAATATTTTACCTTATGTTTATGGCTGTATTGGTCTTTTATTCTTTATTACAACTGAGTTTAATCTATTACTCATCTGTGTAATGAGGACTTATGCTTTCTAGCCTGATCGAAATAGTCTCGATGACTGACACCATTTAGACACAGAGTAGAGAGTCTCAGTGAGAGGTGTTGTCTCTCACTGAGACTCTCTAAAACCTGACTAGCTGCAGGTAACATCAGGTTTTAGAGTCTCAGTAAGAGATAACACCTCTGTACTCACAGCAGGAGACAACCTGGTTACTAAAGTGTTGTCTAAAGATATTCAGTAGTTGTGCTTGTGCTATTTGTTTTCTGTTGTCAGTCACTAAGTGTAGACAGCTTGACGCTAGATTTTAATCTTTACGATCCCCAGGTTATTCCTACAATGTTAAATATAAATCAGGTCAATCAATACAACTGATGCTGTCAAAAAGTTAAGTGATTACTTAAGTTACTTAAGTGATTAAGTAACCATACTGTTAAGAAAAAATAAATTAAAAAAAGGCTTTGACTTGGTGTCAGACTATCATCTTTCAGGACAATGCTTGATGAAATTACACATTTGATCAAATTAAATAGACTGATTGGTCACTGAATAATTTTTTACATTGCTATACACCACTGATTGTCTTTTTCATTTTTGTGTCTGTTTTAGAAAATGCAAAGAGGAGGAGTTGGTCATTATCGAGGACATTAATGGCCTTCATGTACTCTGGTAAAGTACCTGAAAGTGGGAGTGTATTGCCTGTATTAAGGCATCACCGGAAGCACTTAAACAAAAGAAGCTGGATGACGTAAAGTTCTATGTTAAAAATCATATCACACTGCCATTCACGCGGTAAAGTGCAAGAAGAATTTACTGAATGTGTATTGACACGTGATGCTATTTGCACTAGTTCTTAAGTGTTCTTAAAATTGTATGTTTTTGCTTTATAATAATGTAGTTGGCTTGGATGTTCTTTCTGTGGAAAAGATATTGGTTGCTCTCATAGAATCTGGTTAAGTACCAGGACGTCGGACTGTGTTACCTGCATTAAAGGGCCTGTTATGCTTTTCACGATTTCATGCTCTGCTAACATATGGTGTTTTCCCATTGTTTGGGTGTAGTCACACCAAGCCGTGACTTAAGTCAAGTTGGTATGCTGAGTGTTTTTACATTACACCGCACGGTTCAGTAAAATAAGTTGTTCATCTGTTGGAGGCGTGCTGGTTGTCCACAGCTCTTATCAGACATTACTGTGGCAGTTTCTGTTTTGAATAATTCCCTCCCTTTTTGTAACTGATCCAATGAACATAGAGTGCCACATATCTCTATATCATGTTATGGCGACAGATTTCCAGTGTAGATTTTAATGGCGGTTAAAGTACCAGGAAAGTCAGACTGTGTTGTCTGTATTAAGTATTCACCAGGAGCACTTAAAGAAGCTGGTTAGAGGTAAAGTTCTATGTTAAAAATTATATCATTGCCATTCACTATGAAACTGGAAGATACATGTGAATAAATGTATTGTTCTTTGCACTTGTGCCTGGGGATGAATGTTTTACTGCAACTAACAATTACTTTCATTATTGATCAGTTGATTATCTTCTCATTTAATTGATTAGTTGTTTGGTTCAGAAAATAACTTAAAATGTTTTGTTTTGTCCACAACCCAAAGAAAGAGGACTGAAGAAACCAGAAAATGTCCTTTCTGGTTTCACATTTAAGAAGCTGGACTTTTTTCTCAAACTTATAAATCGATTATCAAGATAGATGCCGATTAATTTGATAGTTGACAATTAATCGATGAATCATTGCAAGTATAAAAAAATGCAAAAGGGATACAAAATTAAAGTTTTGTGAAAATAAGACCTTTGTCACGCCCTTTTGTACAGTAGGTCGAGGTTTTCCCACAAGATGTATTTTGGAAGCAAACGTTGAATCTGATCATTAGATTCAGTAGAAAGTCATAACATTTTGTCTCCTCTTTTGTAAGGCAGTTCTGCTGTTTGTCATACCTGTTGGAGATCATTTGACAAACCAGTATTACATTTTTTTTGTTTTATTTGCGACATGTATATGTGTGAAATCTGCTTGCTCAACTTTTGTCTGTTGAAAGAATCTTGAATGTGGATGGTAGTGTGTTGTGTCAATGAATTGTATGGTGTTAAAGGCAACAGTGTGCTAGGGTGATAACATCTTTAATGTTTAACCAATATGACCAGGTCAAGCAAGCCTCTTACAGACGACAGGTAATTTATCCATCATGTTTATAAACTGTTTCATCATGTGTTTGCCCAACAATTATATTTTAGAATCAGAATCTGGTCTATATTTGAAGAAAAATCTGGCATCTTACAGTCTGGATCATTAGATCCAATGTTTATTTAATCTAATATTGAGGTTTTTAATCCAACAGTAGTTAGATTAAATGCCTGTCATCAATTGTGCTGCACCTAACAGTGGAGTTGATTGTTTGCCAATACACACAACATGACTGGTCCCCAGCAGGGGCAAAAGTCAGGTTTAAAATTTTTGAGGGAGTTTTCAATGTTTCAAGTGACTTTCATGTTAAGAAAAAAATTATAATGATTTTAGCAGTTAAAATCATGTCTCTAGACCCCTCAGAAAGGGTGGATCCCACCAGGCTGCTCCCAGTCATTCTCACTCCCAGGGTCTCACGGTGTAGCAAAAACGGGTATGTGTGTGTGTGTGTGAGAGACTGTGTGTGTGTGTGTGTGTGAGAGACTGTGTGTGTGTGTGTGTGTGTGTGAGAGACTGTGTGTGTGTGTGTGTGAGAGACTGTGTGTGTGTGTGTGTGTGTGTGTGTGTGTGTGTGTGTGTGTGTGTGTGTGTGAGAGACTGTGTGTGTGTGTGTGTGTGAGAGACTGTGTGTGTGTGTGTGTGTGTGTGTCCTTGTCCGTCCTGACGTCTGGTTGCTTGGTGACGTCTGTATACAGGTCCAATCTGACCCGTCTGTGGTTCTGATTGTGTCCTGGTTGTTGTGTCGTCTGAGGATCAACATGAACTCTGCGTCTCGTTCTTCCTGTCAGACGAGACAAACACTAACAGACAGCCAATCACAGGGCTGCACACTCTGTTGTTTCTTCTAAATGTATCTTCAGACATTCACACCTTTCTCCTGCTCCAGACCAACAGCAGCTGAGGCTCATGGGTAATGTAGCATTAAGTTAGGGTGAAGAACTCCATTAAAGAAACGTGAAAAGTAGAATCGATTATATCGATTATCCCTAAGAAGATAAGGATCAATTAGACTGTGCACATTACAGGCCAGTAAGTGGCTTAATCTGTACTATAAACTGTTCACCTCAATTATTGCAAAAATGCTTGAGAAAATTTTAGCTAAAATAATCAGTTTGGATCAAACAGGATTTGTTCTATCACGTCAAACTCACAACAATATCAGAAGATCTCTACAAATAATCAGATATATAAATCAAAATAAAATACAGGCTATGTTGGTTAGTCTAGACGTGGAAAAGGGTTCAATTCGGGCAGATGGAAGTTTCTGCTCAGTGTTATGGAGAAACTTATACTGTTTTAAAGTATATTTTTGGGGCTTTAAATGGCTTTATTGTAGGTACAGCAGAAGATAAAACAGGTTGAGAGAGAGGAGGAGTGACACGCAGCAAAGGGCCCCAGGCCGGGACTCAAACTCAGGGCTGCTGCAGCAGGACACAGCCTCTGTACATGGGACGCTGCTCTACCCACTGAGCTAAACGGCACCCCTAGAAATTTGGTGTTAACCAAGTGATTATTAAGACACTAGAAGTCCTATATAATAAACCATCAGCTAGGTTAACAGTCAACGGGGAGCTCACAGACTCCTTTCTGCTGGAGAGATCCACAAAACAGGGCTGTCCCATAACTCTTATTTTTATAGAGCCTCTGGCATAATGGATCAGACAGAACAGAGAGATCAGGTATAAAATGGCAGCAGGTAAACAGAAGCTGGCCCTGTTTACTCATTAGTCTCTACCAGTGTTGATGTCTGGATGTCAGGAAAACTCAGGTCCTTAGTGTTTACTATGACCCCCTCAATCTCTCCGCTCTAGATCCCATCTGAATTGGGATAAAAATTCAGTATATCTGGGAAACCTTCTACCTTTATACTTATCTACACTGAAAGAAGTGAACTGCAGCCCCCTCAAAAAGAAATTATAGCCCATATGAACAGATGGAACATAATCCCTTACCTAAATATTAGTCATTAAATCCTCTCCAAATTTATATGGGTGGGGGAAAAGCCAAGAATAAAATACAAAACTCTACAATTACAAAGGAAAAAGGTGGACTGGCTGAGAAATTACTATAAAGCAGCTCAATTCGGCTACTAGTCAGATGGTGTTACTAAATTATGGATCAAGATGGAAAAGAAATCGAGATGTCTATGGGGACGGGGCCAGTTAATACTTTGGTTGGTGAGCCCTTATCAACTAATCACCTCTCAGACCCTAATAATCTCCCTAAAAACATGGAATGAAATAATTAAAAGGTATCAATTGAGGAAAAAGACTGACATGTTTAAATGGTTCGCCTATGATCAATATTCATACCCAATAATTATGATACAAGGTTTAAAAATTGGATAGGGGATGGACGTACTGTACACTCCTGGTTCAGGATATTGTTCTGAGCTTCCAGGACCTAAAGGATAATTTTGGTCTACAAACTCAAGATCACTGTCGATATTTACAAATCAGAGACTTTGTAAACAAAAAATTCCCAGTGGATGCTACCTCAATAGATGCTACCTCAATAGATGCTACCTCAGCAGATGCTACTTAAACGGATGCTACCTCAGCGGATGCTACCTCAACGGATGCTACTTCAACAGATGCTACCTCAACGGATGCTACCTCAACAGATGCTACCTCAGCGGATGCTACTTCAACGGATGCTACCTCAACGGATGCTACCTCAGCAGATGCTACCTCAACGGATGCTACCTCAGCAGATGCTACCGAAAACAGATGCTACCTCAGCGGACGCTACCTCAGCAGATGCTACCTCAACAGATGCTACCTCAACAGATGGTACCTCAACAGATGCGACCTCAGCAGATGCTACTTAAAACGGATGCTACCTCAACGGATGCTACCTCTAACGGATGTGCTACTTCAACGGATGCTACCTCAACGGATGCTACCTCAGCAGATGCTACCTCAGCAGATGCTTCCTCAACGGATGCTACCTCAGCGGATGCTACTTCAATAGATGCTACCTCAACGGATGCTACCTCAGCGAATGCTACCTCAGCAGATGCTACCTCAACGGATGCTACCTCAACAGATGGTACCTCAACAGATGCTACCTCAGCAGATGCTACTTCAACAGATGCTACCTCAACAGATGCTACCTCAGCAGATGCTACTTCAACAGATGCTACCTCAACGGATTGCTACCTCAACAGATGCTACCTCAGCGGATGCTACTTCAACGGATGCTACCTCAACGGATGCTACCTCAGCAGATGCTACCTCAGCGGATGCTACTTCAAGGATGCTACCTCAACGGATGCTACCTCAACGGATGCTACCTCAGCAGATGCTACCTCAACAGATGCTACCTCAGCGGACGCTACCTCAGCAGATGCTACCTCAACAGATGCTACCTCAGCGGACGCTACCTCAACAGATGCTACCTTAACGGATGCTACCTCAAAGATCTTGAGAAGACAAGAATGCTTCCTTCCACAAAATAAGCAGAGGGAGGCCACGCAGCATCACAGGAAGAGTGGGATAGGACCTGCAAACAGCAAATGGACAAGGATGAGCTCCGCCTCCAGGAGGGAATTCAGTTGGAAGAATGTAACTCAATTCTTCAGCACTCCGGCGCAAAAGACTAACTATTCAAATCAGACTGCATGCTGGAGGTCCTATGGAAACACATTAGCAAACCACTATCATATCTTTGGGCCTGTCCCTCTGTGGCTCCATTTTGGAAAGACGTCCACGGGGGTCTGGAAGCTGTTTTTAAAAAGAAATGTAGTTAAACTTTATAATCATGTATTTGGGTGATCTGAATGGTCAAACGGCCTTGCCCCTCGAATGACGAAATTCCAACCCTGCTGTCAGGACACTCCCAATTATATAAGGGACGCTCCCATTGTCAGGACCGGGGACCAGAACTCAATTGCAGACTAGAGTTGGACGTTAGAAACACAAGAGAATTTATTGAGAATTGGCACAAAACAAGTTGAGGTTGGCGTGACAGGTGTTTTCGTGGCATCAGCGAGTGGAGGTAGCGTTCAGGCTCCATGGCTTCGAGGTCGGCTGTGCAGGCAGGCAGACTGGGTCCAGGCTCAGGCTTGGTGGTCTGAGGTGAGACAGGGAAAACTGGATTTAGCAAGGCAATAACACGAGTGTTAGTTCAAAGTTGGCTGGCGTTTTCTCACAAGAACTGATTCAACAATCCGATGGGGTCTGGAAGGTTGGTCCAAGTATATGTAGGCGAGTTGATTGCAGGATGATGAGCTGCAGGTGTGTTGGCAGGATCCTCCGCGACCACACCCACCAGTGGCTTCCAGAGGAAAAGGAGGAAGAGAGCACAACACAGAGACAGACACCAAAAACAACACACCAAGCACACCAAAAGGGAACAAAGAAAGCAAAAACTTCATTCACACACACACTGAGCAGGGAGGCCCACATCATATGAGGACACTACCAACAATATAAGGACAACTCCCTCATTTATAAGGACACTCCTACATCATATATGGACACTTCCACTATAGCAAGGACATTCCTTGTGTTGATAGTAGTGGATGAACTGCATTACCAACAAGGCCCTATAAGTACTCACGTGTTTGTGGCGTCAGGGGGTCCAAAATGTCTACCTGAAGTTGGTCAGTAATAAAGCTGCATGAAGCCTTTGCCGGGGTTGTACATTGAGAGCAACAAACATAACAATTCCCACATTATATAAGGACACTCCCACATCATGTAAGGACACTCCCACATTATATTGCTATATATTGCTCTAATCTACAAATCTATTTTCAGTTTAAAGCTCCAACCAGGATATTAAATTTTACTTCATTTGAGTCTCTGGTTTTACAACCATCTTCATCAGGTAGTAACGGCCTCGTCCAGGGAAAAGGCCCAGTGCTGATCTACAGATTCTTACTCCCAGTTCCTAGAAAATTTGGTGAATTTATTGCAGAGCTTGTGACTCGCTCAGATAAGATCCTAATTGTAATCCTTATCACATTTAACATAGTGATCAAACCAGGTCTAGAAGTCCTTTGATTAACTAGTTGGTGTTAGCAAGTGTGTATTGGCAGGGGGACAGGAGACAGACAGGAATCACCATTTTAGGTCTGGAGGTCAAAGGGCTCCTCCCCAACATCACTCCAAATGTGTATTTTCTTTCTCATTATCGTGATAGTGTACTTAATTATAAGCATGCTCTAATACTGCTAGAACAGCATATATCTCTGGCCTAATAACAATAATAAACACAATCCTAGATTTCTTTTATACCGCGGCTAAACTTACTCAAAAACCAGTCGGTGAGCAGTGCACCCTTCAATGCAAATGATTTCTGAGATTTATTTGCAATAAAATTGATGAGATCAGATTTAAAATTAACTCTTCATCTCTGGCTTCCTCGTCAAAGTTTATTACAGTACATCCTTCTGCTGATTCTCAGTTAGTCTCAGCTCTAAACTCTTAACACTCCATTGAGATACCAACTACTTGTGCCCTGGACCCCCTTCCAGCAAAACTGTTTAAAGGGATATTCCGGTGTAAGTTTAATCCATGGTCTAACACACCGTGAAACTGTGTTAGACTCCCTCTCGAGAGATCAAGTTTGCAGACTGCTAGCTAACGTAGTTTTAGCATCCTCAGAAACGACCGCACGTCAACAATACATTGCAGTAAATGGGTCCAAATATAAAATCGCCATCAAAAAGCCACAAATAATGCTCAGAACAGCAACAAACTTCAGCAACATTAGAAACAGGGTCCCAGCACATATTTTGAGGCATCAAACATTTGATATAGTTGCCGTATTTGTTGAATAGATAAACAAAACTCACCACCCGAGAAGCCTTCCTGTTGTAAGGAAGCCCTGTGAGTCAATTACCGAGTGCAGTAGAGTCCCGCAGTAATGATCATCATTGAGCTGCGGAACTCTACTGCACTCGGTAATCCACTCACAGGGTACCTAAGGGTTGTAACACCTGTTATTTAACAGAGCTGAATAGAGTTTACTGACAGAGGAGACAGATTGTGGTTGACAGAGGGAGACAGCTAGCTTGAAAAAATAATAATTTCCGCGAGGAAAACATCGGCTGACATTTAAATTTAAATTGCCATTGGAAATAAAAAATTGAAGAAATCTGGATTTATTGCTCATTATAGAGGGGCAGGGGCTCGGAGGAAGTCCTGCAGCAGCTGGCCGAGGAGCTGAGGGCAGAATACATGGAGGGGAAGCGGCACAAGGTGGGCAGCAGCGGAAGCAACCACCGCAGCAGCAGCAGACACAGAACCGGAGGCAGTGCCGGTCCGAAGAGCTGCAAACAGAACCAAACGTCAGCATCTCCCCCGCTAGCGGTACGGTCTCCACAGTTAGCTTCAGCTTCGTCAGCATCTGCACCTGCTGCCTAGTGACCGCAGTTCTTCCTCCTCATGTTCTCGCTGCTTTGTGGACCAACTCAACTCTGACCGATTGGGGGGGTGATGGGGTCATGTAATCGTGATTTATTATTGTTGTTATTTTTTAAAATTAATATTCATAAATGATTAATGTATGGTTCTTTTAACAATTTCCAATGAATAATATAAAAATGTACGTGAAAGATTTTTAAAGCTTGTATCATGAGGTGCCCCCCCACTGGTTGTCAATGGTTGGGTGCCCTGGGAACTTCCCCAATCCAGTCTATGGATAATCTGGCCTTGCTCCTCAACGGGAAACCTCCCCTTTGGGAGCCATTTAAAGCCTTTCTGCGTGGCCACTACCCGTGTATGAAGTTGGGGACAAAGCGGGCAGACTTTAGGCTCAACCAGACACAACGTCATATGTTGTTGCGTCAAGTAACTCAAATACAGACCACTTCAGGTTCCACGGGTACTGACCACAGACAAATCAATGGCACATTTGGTTGAGTTCTTTGGTAAATTATATACATCTGAGTGCAGCACCGGCCCTGGGGAAGCAGACGTTTTCTTATCAGGAAACTGAATCTACCTACATTGAAAAATACTTTGGATGTCTACTCTTTATAAACCATTGGAAGTTGAGGAAGTTTAGAAGCCATTAACTGCATGCAGTCTGGAAAACGAGACCGTCCAGCCCCGCCTTCCCCAGGCTGCTGTCATTACCTTCTCAAATGATATGCAAACCACGCTCTACTTGCCCCTCCCCTCAGGCCCCGCCCTCTCGACGCCAAAACAGTGACAGAAAGTTGAAACTGAAAATCAGTGACACTGAAAAAAAAACTGACATTGTAAAAAAAATCTGTCACTGAAAAAAAAGTGACATGGAGAAAAAATCTGAAGATTGTCATTGAAAAATACAAAAAAATCCCAATAAAATAAAATGATAAGATTTTGGATTTGAATTATTTGAATTACTTTCTTTTTTCAGTGCCAATACTTGTTTCAATGCCAATACAACTGTTTTCAATACAAATGTTTCTATGACAATGTTTCCTTTTTCAGTACTGGTTTTGTTTTCAATGCCAATTTTTTTTTTGGATGCCAAATTTTAAAGTCACCGTTCTGGCTCCATAGATGTCCATGCCCAACCCTCTCTACCATTACTGGGCTAGCAACATTCAGAAAGTTATCACACCTGTCCAAAGCAATCCTCTTTGGCACGCACCTGAATGGTGAAGACAGAAGCTCATGGTCTTCCTTTTCACTCTTTAGTTACTTCCCCACTACCTCTGGCAATTTGTACATCACACATTAATCCTGTCATTGCTCACACACTTAAAATTTGGTCAATATTTGCATCATTCGCTCAACTGTCAGGAAAATTAGAAAGATGGATAGAAAGATCCGACTTTATAGACCTATTGATAGATCTTGGCTAGCTTACGTAAGTTGAACAGCTAATTATAGCTTATTACTATATTATATTGATAGTAACAGCTAATCTAGTTCAACAGATCCTACCAACTTAAGAAAAAAAACAACACAAAGATAAAAACCTGTCAAAAAAAATATTTTATTAAAACCGTGATGTGTTTGGGATGTTTTCCTCTGATGTAAGTGAAATCAGTGAATGAGCTGCACTTCTGTACAGGTAACATCGTCACGTGAACAGGTAACATCGTCACGTGTACAGGTAACATCGTCACGTGAACAGGTAACATCGTCACGTGTACAGGTAACATCGTCACGTGTACAGGTAACATCGTCACGTGTACAGGTAACATCGTCACGTGTACAGGTAACATCGTCACGTGTACAGGTGACGGCGTCACGTGTACAGGTGACGGCGTCACGTGTACAGGTGACGGCGTCACGTGTACAGGTAACATCGTCACGTGAACAGGTAACATCGTCACGTGTACAGGTAACATCGTCACGTGTACAGGTAACATCGTCACGTGTACAGGTGACGGCGGCACATTCAGTCTGACTGCAGGTGTCCTGTTTGACCACGTGTCCGTCTTTATTGCAGGTTTTTAATCTTGTGGTCTTTGAGCTCCAGAAAAAACGTAATCCAACAACTTTGAGTGCTGATTTCCTCGTAAAGATGGAACTTTGATGCTCAAAGCAGGACAGCTGTGATTGGCTGAGACAGAGTGAGGGCGGTGCCTTTGATCACGTCTCTTCATGTTTACAGAAGTCGAAGTCCACAGCAACAAACAGGAAGTCATCATCTTCCTTTCTTCATCTTGGACACTTTCTCTTTCCTCTTCTTCACGTGTTTTGGTACTTTTTTTTTTCTTTTTTCTCGCTGAGCTTCTTTCGTCATCTTCTTCTTTTCCTGAAACAACAAAACAAAGTCTGTGTTAAGATAAGGTGTTCCTTTATTGATCCTCCTTGGGAGAAATTCACAGGTAACACAGCCGTACAAAGTGAAATAAGTAGCATAGAATGAAATAGCAATTTCAATAAAAATCTAACACTATTAGAATAAAAATAAACATACTATATACATTAACTCTCCTTGTGTATACATGATGTGTGCAATATATGATAAATGTGCAATAAATGTGACTGTGCGAATGTGCAGAGTTCTGAGATATCAAATAACCACAAGAACAAATAATCTTTCTTTGTGACAGTGAAGTGTACGGTTGAGTCGACGACCTCCGCTCTGATCTGTAAGCTTCATGGTCACTGCTCGTCACCGTCAGAAGTCAAGCGATATCTCTGCCCGAGTATCATTAGCTCCATGCTTACAGATTCATGTGCTTCCATAGCAAAATGTTAGGTAGAGAAAAAAGTGAAGTTACAGTCGGACAAGGTCTGTCAATCACAGAGTCTTCATGACACAGCTCTCTGTGAGATGTTTGAGTAACTACCACACGAGGATTACTGCTGCCTGTGAGGATTACTGCTGCCTGTGAGGATTACTGCTGTCTGTGAGGATTACTGCTGCCTGTGAGGATTACTGCTGCCTGTGAGGATTACTGCTGTCTGTGAGGATTACTGCTGCCTGTGAGGATTACTGCTGCCTGTGAGGATTACTGCTGCCTGTGATGATTACTGCTGCCTGTGAGGATTACTGCTGCCTGTGAGGATTACTGCTGCCTGTGAGGATTACTGCTGCCTGTGATGATTACTGCTGCCTGTGAGGATTACTGCTGCCTGTGAGGATTACTGCTGCCTGTGAGGATTACTGCTGCCTGTGAGGATTACTGCTGCCTGTGAGGATTACTGCTGTCTGTGAGGATTACTGCTGTCTGTGAGGATTACTGCTGCCTGTGAGGATTACTGCTGCCTGTGAGGATTACTGCTGCCTGTGAGGATACTGCTGCCTGTGAGGATTACTGCTGCCTGTGAGGATTACTGCTGCCTGTGAGGATTACTGCTGCCTGTGAGGATTACTGCTGCCTGTGAGGATTACTGCTGCCTGTGAGGATTACTGCTGCTGCTGTGAGGATTACTGCTGCCTGTGAGGATTACTGCTGCCTGTGAGGATTACTGCTGCCTGTGAGGATTACTGCTGTCTGTGAGTATTACTGCTGCCTGTGAGGATTACTGCTGTCTGTGAGGATTACTGCTGTCTGTGAGGATTACTGCTGCCTGTGAGGATTACTGCTGCCTGTGAGGATTACTGCTGTCTGTGAGGATTACTGCTGTCTGTGAGGATTACTGCTGTCTGTGAGGATTACTGCTGCCTGTGAGGATTACTGCTGCCTGTGAGGATTACTGCTGCCTGTGAGGATTACTGCTGTCTGTGAGGATTACTGCTGTCTGTGAGGATTACTGCTGTCTGTGAGGATTACTGCTGCCTGTGAGGATTACTGCTGCCACCCTCTGCTGGACGTTGACATGTTAATAATAATTATTAATGATTCAGATCAACTCCAATATTTACAAGCTCCTACTAAGTTTGATGAAAATGGGGAAAGTAGTTTTTGTGGCAAAGACAGACAGCAGACAATCAGACAGACAGACAGATAATCAGACAGACAGAATCAG